>NC_058121.1:20968026-21271184 GCF_914725855.1 Thunnus albacares | reverse complement strand
GAAGCCCCCAATTACTCAATCATGAGCTTGCCCAGGCCTGTGTGAAGAGAGAGAGGCGAGCAGCAGAGAGAGCGGTTTGGATGCTTTTTTGTGACTGAGACAGAGTTTGGACACGAGACAGCCATCAGCAATGTGGAGGCAATAACTGCAGAGGAAAAGAAGTGCTGACTAATGCCAGGCAGCGATGACCCCGTATGAGGTTACGCCGATCATTTTGAGAGACAGAAGTCCAGGCGAGCACAAAGGACCTCTGTGGGTCTTACAGCTAAGATATCTGTGCTGATTACAGACTGTCACTCTTTCACTGAGACTATCTCTGGTTTTAATACTCTCTTCATTTTGCCCTTTCTCATTTTAATTTTTCTCATTTTCTCTGTGTGAATTACTCTCCTGCAGTGTCTTATTCTCTCTCCTCTCCTCTCTTGGTGCTGGCTTTTTTTTTTTTTTTTCTGGCCCCCAGACAGCTAACATCATCAACATCCAATAAAAGATCATTTCTATTTTAGAAAAGGTCCAGATGAGGACCTGAGGTTCAGCACGCTCCTTTCAGAAGCTGATTAAATGGAATCTATTACAGCTGCAAACCCTGCTTTATGCAAATGTTTCCTTAAGTGAAAAGAGGATTTGAACTCTGCGCAGTGTCTGATGTTTTTTTTTTTTTTTTTTTTACACATTTCAAATGTGATCTAAATGGAAACATGTGTGACCACGTATTAAAAGGCAGTAATCAACACTTGCAGAATGAATTACAAATTGTTGCAATGCTTATATATCAAATAAAAACCCAGAAACTGAACAATACCTCATTTTTAATCACATAATGGAAGAAATACTTGGTAATAGAAATTTTTTTTAAAAATGTAATAGATATGATTAGATAGAGAGAAGGCAGTTAATGAGCTTTTTAGCTTTTTGTAGAAATTCAAGTAAAAGAATAAAGTGCAGAATAGTTTGTAAAAAAAAGTTTTAAAACTTATTAACAACTATTTTTTTGGTCACACATAAAGGTATTCAGATATAACCTCATCATACTGTATCACTGTATATCATTCCCACTGCAGCATGTGGTATTTTTAATTTCTTCTGCAGCTCTAGACTCCATAAATTTGAATGTTGGAACTAAAATGTACTCTAGAAGCCAACTAGCGCAACAGGACACCATTAGTCCTTTTGTACGCTTTCTTTAGTGTAGTATCCCTGGCAACTGCAGTACCTGTGAGACACTGATTAAAGTTCTTTTCCTCACTGCCAAGCCTATGAGAGCTCACCATTAACAGGCCATAGGGTTGCATTGTCAGCACACTAATGAAGCCAGTGTGTTCTTTTTAAAGTGTCATTCTGGATTATGGCCATAATATGAGGGTGAGAGTGGATCTGTATAAGTGTCTCTGTGAGACCTAACAGCGTGCGTCCTTGCGCTCTGGCCCCCCTGACGTTCAGGCAAGATGCTGGGGATACATGTGGGGCCTTGGCGCCTACACGGCCCAGGATCCCTGCCGTCACCTCACCAGGAAACTGACACTGGAGTAATTTCATGTGACAGGTGACTTAACAAAGCTTTGGTCCGTGGCAGGCAGCAGACGAAAGGCTGGAGGATATATGTTGGGCCTGTCAGCCTTGTTTTCAGCTGGGAGCTACGTGTCCTGTCGATATTTTGATTTGCAGCCAGATTCTGATAGCCTCCGTTATTAGAGCAAAGAGAATGAGATATCGCCAGCTGTGTCTTAAAACTTTTTCAGTCTACTGAGAATTATTCGAACACTCTCTGATGTCAGCTACTGAGAAACACTGTTATTAAAATAAATACCTTATACATACCTTTTTTTTGAAATTCTCTTTGAAATTCTCTCAGTGACACAATGCCCTCACTCCCGCCTGCTTGAGACATAAGTAATGTCACAGTGCAGCCGCAGCGCTTTGAACGGATGAGACAGGACAAATGAGATGCTTTGGGCACTGTTCATGACAGCAGATAGGGGTCACGGACAGCAAGCCATTCAGCCACTAAATGTCTGACACATTTATTGGACATGAAAAATGAAAATATCGATGGGTTTAACTCCAGGGTCAGAGTTAGCTGAAGAGACAGGCTACCTAAATGACTGGGACACCGCAGAATGGAGGAGAATCCACCGGTGCGAACAGAGAACCAACGTAATAATAATCGATGCTGTCACTATACAACCATCTCATTAGGCGAGCAACAGGTGTAAGTAATCAAATGGCAGGTGTTTGTAATTATATGACAGCAACACGGCACTGTTTGTGGCATTGTACCATATTGGTAGGAGATGCATGGAGTGTCATGAAATGTAATGAATGGAAATTAATTTTCCCACAAGCGCTATTTCCACAACGCTGTGGGCATCAGCTGACAAATTCAGGTCAGTCAAGGATAAGTTGCTTCACTCTTTTATACCTGCAAACTTCAACCTGGTTTTCAGCATTTCAAAAAAACTAATCTAAAGAAACCAAGGACGTGATGTTTTCAGCCTGGTGTGTTTGTTGTCAGTTAGCAGGATATCTCAGGCTGCAGGCCAAGGAACCGCTGATTAGTTTTAGGTTTTTATGCGGGAGATTTTCAAAGATTATTTTTTATAATTTTCTGCCTTTATTAGACAGATGGCAGCAGAGATTGGCCAGGATGACATGCAACAATGGTCCTGAGCCAGCATATATAAAATATTAGTAAATGATTTAGAAACCATTAGGAAAGTCATTATTTACAGAATATAACACACTTTCTGCAGGGCACCTTATTAGAAAGCAGTACCAACAATTTTAAAAAATGTCTAGTATTAAAACTAATTATCAGGATTTATAGGATTATGCCGTCTATGAGGGCTTTATAGATTCCTAACCTGGGGTACTCATTTGAAAAAAATTAATTTATGACTTGGTAAAAACAACAACAACAAAAAAAAACCTCCTTAAAAAATAAATAACCAGTAATAAACTACCAGCTACAATAGACCAGCTGCACAGGACGGGCCTCCCACTAAGTCAGGTCTAACACCTGAACACCCAGTGCTGCGATTGAGAGTGCAGGAAAATTAGTCAGCAAGCGAGTGAAAAGGAAGTTAAAAATACTGGATAAAAAGGTTGAAACGTCCAGATTCTGTCCAGGTGGTTGTAGAACAAATGCAAACCCGTTGCAAAAAGAGAGCAAGCGTAAACATCAGCAATTCCAGGATCACTGTGTCTTCTATTAACAAAAATAGTTGTTACAATCTCTGCTTTTTGTATAATTAACAGTGTTAAATAGCATTCAGTCATACATTCAGAAGACAGGAGGTTGTATCAATGATGGGGCGTTTGAGCTCATCTGGTTGTACGAGTACATCAAACATAAAAAGGCTGTTCAAGATTAATTGGAGGTGTCTGTTTAATAAAAGGAAATCAAGTTTCTGTCTGAATTTCTCCAGAGGTTTCTCCCTTTTTCTTTAAGATTTCTGAGAAGTTTATCCCTGATTTCTTGATGATATGATCCTCCTCTGAAACTGAAGAGATACAGCTACACAAATCAGCCAGACTTGACTTATCATGAGAAATGCAAGCACAAAATTTCTCTTTGAGCTGTAAAGCTTGGTGAAAATCCCACAATCCTCTTTTTGTATTAAGAAAAAAAAAAACTATAGGTCATTGCTGCTAATACGCCATGGGAGTGTACACAATCTGTACTTGTTATTACAGAGCAATCAATGTTTTACAACAAGGGAGGGTTACTGTATATCAGCTAGAGGGATTAGAAGCTCCTATGGAGCTGATACCACTCAGAGGAATCGAGCACACAGAGGCCACAGGCTCAGGAGTGGAGAGGGGGGGTAACAGACCTGTGCTCGGGTATAAATCAATACCCAGCATGCAGTGATAAATCCTCCCAGCTCCAATGACCGACTGGCCCTCACACCCTCGCACACAAAACAATCTTGGTCCCCCATGTCAAAACAGCCAAAAGCTATCACTGCCATGGATCACCGGCATGCTGGTGTCAGCTGAAAGTCATCTTAAAGCCGAGCTAAAAGAGATAGCAAGTCTTTGGTAGATATTCAAGGAAAGCAGAGTGTAGCTTGAGGATTATTGTAGATGTTAGGTAGCAATGTTGAGACAGTTTGAGTGAGGTTTATACAGATTAGATTTTCAAGATTTCCCTATAATTTCCATAAATTCATATATTTTTGTAGCTCTGAAATAAATAATCAGGCATTTTAAAGCAAAAGTGAAGAGAAACGTTGAGAAATGTTGTCAAATGCTTCTAACCACATCATAACTATTCATAATGTACCAAAGTGCGGCTTAGTAACACTGACTGGTGGTGACAGACTGGGGAGTCTGCATAAAGGGAGCAGGGTCTGGGTCAGGCGACAGTGACGGGTTGATCTGTCCAAACACATTGACTCATCCCGACTTCAGCCAAACCACAGACAAGTTTATGAAACGGAGACGAGTTGGTGTACAGGTCCATTTGACATCATCCCCCTGCATGCATCAGTGAGCAGTCTGCAATGTTTAGACCAAAACACAAAAGGCACCATTACACGGCTGAGCAGGTCCACTTTTGTTGGTATCAGGTCAGTTGACTTGGGCATGTTGATGTATTAAGGGTGTCATCATTCAAACAGTGTGTGGGCTTTGGTGCAAGGCCACAACACAGGTTGCTATTTGAAAAATCAATAGCAGCCAAGCAGTTTATATCTGTGAAAAGGATCAAAACTGCTGCAAAGGGACACACCACAAAACAAGAACACAGGCAAGTTATTTCTCCTTGCTAATTGTGAGGTAGGTAACACCATAAATTACCATCATAAACTACCAAGAAATACACTTTTATTTTACATATGCAAAAGCTTTCAATCATAAATTTGATGCACTATCAAAACAGATTGGAACCTGCCTCCGACAGCCAGTGAGCTGTGTAGCACGTTGAAATGGTAGCTGTAGTGTTTTCAGGGATGATATACTGTTCCACATTCATGCAGCTGATGCATTTTTTATGTTCAAAACCAGAGGGGCTTTCTCACCTTCAATTTTAAAAGTGTTTACTCAGCAGCAGTCCTGCGAGCTGATAAAATAAGTTAGAGCACCTGAATTAAAAATGATTCTTCACCGAAGAAACTGTCCCCAAAACGGTCCCCTGCGGCGTCTCCTTCCTCCCAGTAATGCGATTGGAAAAAGGTCTTACCTCGCCAATAGAGGCCAACCCCAGTGCGCTCACTTTTCTTTGGCCTTTTTACTATTTCTCTACCTTTCTATTGTGTAGTTTTGCGTCTGCTATCTCCCTTTTTGTCTTAGGTTATGTATCATGCATGTGTATGGGCAACATGTACGGTGGCCCTGTGGAGCAAAACACAACAATAAGCTGAAAACAAGAATTGTTTCTTAAACCTTTTGTGGTTTGAGATATCTCGTTGGGCTTTCAGATCTTTTTGTTGTTTCGTGATTTTTCGTACTGTTTTCTGAAATGTTTAGTTTTGTAAATGTTGAACTAAAGAATAGATCTGGAAATAGACTGGAAACACGGGGAAATAGCTAGCCTGGCATTGCCTCAAGCTAACTAATTAACATGTTTTAATATGTTTTCAGTTGTGTCTTTGTATTTCCTGATTTGTTTATGTGTTTTATAAATTTTACATTTTCTTAAATGTTGTGTTTTCTGAAACATTGCTGTTTTTTGTTGCTATGTTTTCTAAAATGTTGTTGAGGTTTCTTAAATATTGTTTTGTTTTCAGTTGTGTTGCTATGTTTCCTAAAATGTTGCGTTTTTTTATTTTGTTATTGTGATTTCTATAACTTTGTGTTCACAGTTTTGCTGTTGTGTTTTCTATTTTGTTAATGTGTTGCATCCAATATTGTTGCGTTTTTCCCCTTTGGTCCAGCCGTACTGTACTAACTTCAGCATTGCGTTAGTCAGTAGAATCTATGTTATTTCACAGATGTGGCGTGGAAATGATTAAGTGTATGTAGCATATCATTTATTTCACTCATTCACTTACAATTTTTTTTTTTTTTAGCCCACAACATCAGCCAAGCCAATGTAGATATTGTACAAGCTGGAGATTTATTTTGACACGGACATAAAGTAATCCAAACTTTTCAATGAACTGACATTTTGAAATTTACACCACATAAAGAACAAGTAAAGTACAAAATCCAATTTTGCTGTCACTTTTGGCACCTAATAAAAACTACATTTGGAGGATGAGGAGTAATGTTCCCCTGTTGGAACATGTCCCTAAGATGGCTGCCCCAGGTCAATGTTGTGCCTTAGGGGAATTTCACAGTGAGCAAGATGAAGTACATGTTGGCTTGGGCGTGTGCTGGCCTCAGGAAGCTAGCTTTACTTCTGCGGATTATTTACAATGATGTATGGGCCTCGCTGCTGGGAAGCCATTCTGTTTTTGGCTACAACCTCATATCTGTTTTCCAAGACAGATCCGTCACTAGAAGAAATTGAGAAAAAGAAACAGTGGACTTGATGTATGATTTTGGCTCCTTTTTTGTGCAGGACACTCCAACACCTGAAATACAGGAGCCCAAGTAAGATTGTATAACACACTTATGAGGATTAGAATAACAATGCATGAACTCCTTAACAGTCAGGCAGTAACCAGAGGAGAATAATGACAGATATACAGGCCTTTGTATATGTGTCTGATGCGTTCCTATGTTACTATGAAGCCCTGGACAACCTAAACTGGAATGTTAACTGCATTCAAAGCAACATTTTCAGACAATCAAACCCACAAAAAACAGGATTTCAAGTTGTCATAAAGAGTATATAATATGAGTTTTTGTTAGACTGTCCTCACCAGAAAAACAACAGTATTAAACATTTGTTCAAAGAGTTTAAAACAAGCCATCTTGACAAGCAATTTTTTAATAATTACAATAACGTGTATTTAAACAGCTTTACTGTAAGCTGTACGTTCAGCAGCAAAGCCAGGAGCAGCATGATATTCCTCTACTTCAGCAAAACGTCTGAGGGAGGAGGTGGGTGTAAAACCATTTTAGACTACGGATCCCCAGCATAGTGATGTTTTTGTGGTCACGGTGGAGGTGGATACTTGATAAAAACAAATGTGACTTATATCTGACAGTTACTATTTCTGACTTCTGTGCACCTGCGCAAAATGATGTATGTTCAGAGTTTGACACGAGAGTGGAAAGTTTCTCTGTGCTCACCACCTTAAATCTGAGTTTAAGCATGAGACGTTACATCACAGCTAGTTTGGAGCCAATCCTTGTCCAGTATGCAGGTCTGATGCGGAAACTTAAAGTCTGTATCCAGCAGTTAAACTTCAGAAATGAAAATATTTCCCTATTTACAGATTCTGGATTTTTCAATGAGTGAGAAGGAGTAGATGCAATTTTTTATTTATCCTTTATTTAGCCAGGAAGGTCCCATTGAGATACAAGATCTCTTCTTCCAGGGAGTCCTGGTTAAGACGGCAGCATAAGCAGTTTCACAACAATTTCACATGATAGAACACATACAGTACATAAAAGCTAAACAAGAGAAAGAGTAAAAGAAGAGAAACATACAGGCCATACCATCGATAACCATAACACAATCACAAAACTTCAAGTCAAGGTTATGTAAAACAGCAACATGTTTCCTTCAGGGCAATTTGTAAAAGACTTTTAAAAGGTATTCAATGAAGGGAATGCTTCTAAAGTAATGGTATTTTGCAGCTAATTCCAAGCCCAAGGTGCATAAAAGGAGAAATTATTATTCCAAGCAGAGTATTTTTATACATCTTAAAACATGTCAGGAAGCACTGACAGACTCAGGGTGAGGGGGTAGGGGGGGCAACTGCCTCCCGGTGCCCCAGCGGATAAAAAAATATAGCCATACCACTATTCTGTAATTGCTGTCTTAGTTATAGCTAAATAAGGATGAAATGCCCTATAGAGTTCCTCTATATGTGAAAATCTGGAACGATGTGACCTCATGAGCGGCCTTTCAGTGGAAGAAAATGTAATAGTGCCCTGTAAGGTACAGCCACAAGATGTAATACAATGCCCTATGAGTTGCCATTGTAATGTGGTGAGCTGGAGGTTCTGTATGGGTACCCTTCTAGTGAAGAAAAGTGGGAAAGTGCCATTTAGGGTTCCCCTAAATCTAACATACAGAAATGCAGAATTGGGTGACCTTTCAATGAAAGAAAAAACATGGTGAAGTGTAGTTGTTGTAGCTGACATTAATCCATTCAGTTGATTTTGGTGCAGTACTACTACAACTGCAACACATGGCAAGGCTTCTCACAATTAAAACAAGTGTATGGATTAAATATTATTAAGATTGCATTACTGATGTACAGTATGTAGACTGTATTTCCTAAGTTTGTTTTAAATGTAGGTCTGCCCAAAGCTGTATAACATGCTAAGCAATATGCCAGATGGATAGTAGCGAGCTAGCTAGATATAAACTTAGCTATTGCTATACTAATATGTGGAAATCAACCTTTTTTACAACCCTTTAGCTTGGATTAACTTGCACTTATAGAGAGGGAGGTTAGAATTGGACTACCCTATGATTACAGAATGCCAAGAAGAGATGAAAAATTGAAGACATTACAAAAGGATCTGCAAAATGCAGCTAGAGGCAGCAAGGGAGGAAATGAAAGAGATAAAGATATGTTTGCATTAGCTATTAGCAATCAAAGGAATGCCCAGTAGAACTTAAACCTCTGCCTTGGCATTTAAAAAGTTTTTAAATGTATCCTGTCATGAAACTTTGCGAAAATCTGCAAGAGAACCTTTTGAATAACCCTGCTAACAGACAGTACTCCTCAAAATACATGCTACATTGCCAGTGACAACTGCATCAGTGGACCAATCATTCTCCAAAACTGAAGGTGATCAAGACCCAGCTTAGAAACAGATGTTGAGAAGGAAGGCTCTCAAATCTTCTGCTGTTGTCCATTGAGAAGGACATCCCAACTGACCATAACAAGGACATTAACATTTACAAACTCATAGCCAAAAGACGAACTCCTTTGATTTCACCAATCTTGTTTCTCCAACAATTCTTGCTTCCCTGAAAATACTCCTCAAAACAGCTAATTCTCAAAATGTTAATAGTTTCATGTTTTTATTACAGATGTGTTTGAGAAATAAAAATTTAAAACATTACCCATCCCCTGTAAATTGTATTACAGAGATGTTTGCAATATAAATGCTTAAAAAGTAAATCATTTTTAGTATAGAGGTGTTGTTTTCCTTATATTCTGAATCCTCCAATAAAATGTTAATCTTAATTGGGAATGTAGCTTTTTTACCAAACATGCATCGTTGTTCTGTGCTGATGGGGAGCCATTGAATGTACCAGGTCCCTTTTATATTTTTTCGCCCCTGCCCCTGAGATAGCCTGAGTCCACCACTGGATATAAGAGTATGTTGCATTACTACTGTATGAAAACTGCCAACTGTGAGCTGTGGCATCATTGTATGCTTAACAAGGTATTTAAAGGTAGGTTTTTGACCTCTTGTAGTGCTATGGATCAGGTTGTTTTTCATAAGTCCCATTTTATTTGTCTCATACAAATGCACAAGGATGCACCTGAGTGTGCACATTCTACACTGATTTTATGTGCCAAAAAATGCTGAAATGTGTTACAACAAAAGCAGGGAAGGAGACTGCAAGCAGTAAACATGAATTTAAACCATGCAGGATTCAAACTTTAAGAAAAATCAGCTTTGCAAATGTTTTATGACGAAGGAAATTAATTTGACATGTTAACACTGAATGTAAACATGACCTTTGTTTACAAGAAAACTCCACAGCGCCCCTTAATATAGCAATTTCAGTGTTCATTGTTTGCATTTATGTTTGAAAATGTAATATAAAATATTGCTTATGTAAGTAAATATGTCCTCATTTCATATGGTGAAATGTTATTAAAAATGTGCAGTAAAAAAATGAAAATGAACAGGTCTTGTGGAACTCTGGCACACCCTATAGGGCACCCCACTTTGGAAACCAGTGCCTTGAGAATAATTTATTTGCCACAACTTTGATCATTCCCTCACCTTTGCCGTGAACTTTAAGTTGGCTAAACTTGAAACAAGTACTGCTGGTAAGTGTTTCTCCTCTTGATGGAAGATTCAGATCAGCTACACACTCATATGGGTTATTTTGCAATAACATGCTGGTATGACTGTTGTTGATTTTAGTAGCTTCTTTAAGTCATTTCTCAGTATGTGGAGGTTCCAGCACATCACAAAAAATGCTAGAAATGCACAGATGGCAGCCTGCAGCAGACAACCAAAATTTACCTGAAGGGGAAAAAAAAACTTGCAAACACACCACAGCAGCACTTCTCTTTACCCAAGTAAACTGACCTCAAATGATGAACCTGCGAAATGAAGATATTCATGCATGAAGCTTGAGTGTAGTGTTACCTTTTTCCCCTCCTAATTTGCTTGCATATACTCATTTCAGTATGTGGAGCACTTGCAAACCAGTGGGGGATTTTCCTCTTTCTTAAGAAATAATCATTAAAGCATTCTGTTCATTTTGATGCCGTGGCACAACTCAGTTATTGACAGAGTGAAAAGGGAAATTAGGTCACAGAAATGTGGAGCACGAGGCGTTCTCAGGACACACAAAGAAGGTCTTTAGCTTTATAGGTTTATCTTCCAGCCTGTTTGAAGTCAGTGATATCAGGTCATTGGCATTCAAGCACTGATGAGCAACAGAGATGGTTGCTTTATGTCTGAGGGTGACTGACGGTTTCGATTAAAGTAAATTTTGTGAGTTAACTTTAAGAGGTGGATATTGATTGATCTTGTTTTTTGAAAGTCTTCATGCGTGTGATTGAAACTGCTCAATCGCTCCTGGCTTCCTGGCCCGTATGTGAGTCATTGTAAGCTCCCTGTGGAGAAATGCGGTGGTTTGAAATCTAGATCAAGAAGACTCGGCTGAATAAAAATAACACCAAAATACATTTAGCATTGAACAGTTTCCAGGCTTTTCACTAGCAATTGATTGTGGTTTAAAAGAATGGACAGACCATTCGAGTTCTTGGTGAGCACAAAGACATGTCTGTAAAGATTACTCTTTCTGTCTGGAGAATTTTCATTTCAGGCACTATCCCCATAAGTCAAAACTGTCAGTGGTACACACACACGGACTTAAAAACAACACATTGTCACTAAAGAATACATACAGTAGGAACTCATTTTACTGTAGCTTTGTGTTTAATACTCCATTACTGCAGGTCTTGGTAATTCGGTTGCATGCATCTTTTTAACTTCTCCCTCCATTCCTCATAAAACTCTAGAAACTTTAGCAGGGTTTCTGCCAGTGTATTGCAAGGCCGGCGGCCCACCATGTCTGAGTTGACCCCCCCCCCCCCCCCCCCCGCCAGACTTAAGCATTGGGGATTTTTTTTATTTTTTAAATGTATTTTAAGATGTTTTCTAAACTAAAATGTGTTATACAAGTACAATGTCAGCCTTAGGACACTCTAACTCTATATACTTTGGTAACGCAAGCGGACATTTGCTAACTCCTAAAGCTACATTACTGTTCTATTCCAGTTACATAAAGCAGCCTTCCTGAACTTGCAAATATACATTTGGACAACTGTGTTGCCTTACAACAATAGTGAACTAACTGCAAGCTAAATACACAACACATTAAATGTTTGCCCGTGTCATCTACAGCATCCTCAACTACAATTAAACCCACCTGGGTGGTCATGGAAGAGCCCGCTCTGTCATCCATCTTAATTTTCAGGACTTGGTGGGGGATGAATGCAACCATCTGTCCTCTGACTGGTCAGATTCAGCTGTAAAAACGTGGTCAAAATTCATACATGTAACTTGTAGTTTGTAGCTTGTAACTTCAGTGTCTCCCAAACTTTGTGAGACATCACTGTTGAAAATATTCCTGCACAAATTTTAATTACACATACACAAAATATTTCTACAGCTACAAAAAAAATTTTTTTTACACATGTGCAAAATTATTCTATCGCTGCAAAACTTTATTACGCATTCACAAACCATTTCGCAAGCTCAAAATATAAATGAGCCTTATTGGATTCCATACTCGTCATCCTCCCCTTGTGTGTTGCAAAGCAGTGAGTGTGTCTGAGCGGAGAGGTGGAGCTGCATTATGAGAAGATAATGTGAGGAGATTGAGCAATCCAGCGATCATGACACCGCCTCTGGCTGTACTTCTTGATTACCAGCCGTTCGCTGGTTCTGTAACCTCAGCGGGGCCCTTCACCATGGTAACTCCTCATCACTCGTCTCCCACTGCAGCCCATTACAGAGACGCTGCCGCAAGCGCTGGTCCAGGATCAGCTCACCTAAGCCTTAGCACTTCAAAACTCACACACTGCCTGTTATTACAGCTGATCTGGGGTCAGAGCCTAGAGACATTGGCAATTGAATGTGTGCCACTGTGCCTGAAGGTCTGATTCTGGTTTCAGTATAATCAATTACGCCTCCCGGTTTGATGATGTTGTTGGCTCACTTATGCAGACTGATCATCTCAGATCATGTAAACAACAGCTAACAAATGCTAATAAGGCTGACCTGACTCGTTGTATTGAACCTCTATGGTGGAATGTACCATTCTGTATCACACAGATGCTACAAACACTCAGCTACTGTGTCATTTGACAGATAAGTGCAACCGAGGGCTTCGACTGGAAAATCAATGTGGAATGTGTAGAGATCATTAATGAAAATGAACTCAATTAAAATGATAGAGAAATATTTACATTTAGATCAAAGCAGGCATGTTCCAAATGGACTGCAAGGCACCGCCTTATTTGATATCAGAGAAGATGACTGATCAAATCACCTCTGTGTGTTTTGTGGCACTGTACAGTGTGCAGCACTACTTAAAAAAATATGTATTTGTCCAGGGTAGTTACACTGAGAACAGTGCTCTACTCCACGCTTAAGGTTCGGACACATCATTATTTAAAATAGCGAAATTTAAGTAAATTTGTGTTTTAGTTTGTTTCTTTTTTTTGTACTGTGCTGCTCAGTTGCAGACAAATGTTTATGAGTAAATCTTATGTTTAGTCTGTGATATTTAGAGTGACAACTTCTGGAAATAAAATCCCAGTGTTGATAACCAGTAAAGTCTGCTCCAAAACAGCTGCTAAAAAAAAAAACAGTGTGACTTTTCTCACTTGCTGTGTAAATAGAATCAATCAAGTTGTTCTCAAAGTCTCAGGAGGTGTCAGGGGTACAGTGATTTTCACTCTTTGCTGTTCTTTTGTGGCTTTTTATGTCTTTTTCATCGCTCCTCTAAACAAACTTGGCATCTAAGTTATGTTTAATTTATATATCCTCTAGCCTTACAGGTGCTATAATATCTGCTGCAAATGGGTTTTTGTTTTTTTTTTGTTTTTTGTTACTAATAGATTATTAATGAGGCTACTGCATTTACAAGCACATCACAGAAACATGACTTCCTTCTTTTAAGATTGCTCTTATGAAGTCATCAACCTAGCAGTATGGAGGAAATGTCTTGAGCTTGCTGAGGTTTTAAACATATGCAGCCGACTACATGTGTGAACATGCATCAGTGGTGATTGGTTTCATGTGAGAATCAGTAATTGCACATCGCTCTTTGAGGTTATGTTCTGGGGTGGCAGCACTAAAGGGGTTTGTCAGGCAGGATTCTAAAGCTGACAGAAAGAAAAAAAAAAAAGAAGAAGTTGGCTCTGCTGTTCTGCCGTTGGGATGAGCCAGGACAGCCTGGAGGCATAAGCAGAGAGGAGGATGAGGACTGAACACGTCTGTATCCCAGACAACACCTCTTATCGTCTCTACGGTCAACTGATGGAGCTGAGGAGACCATTCAGCCCCTGCCACATCCCCACAACGCAACACAAATCACTTTAGGTGCCGTTTTGTGCCTGCAGCCATCACAATCGTGCTTCCTGTCCAAAGAGATGCAGCCTCAGCCCGCCACCAGACAGCAGAGGCAGGGACCCTGCACCGTCTGTGAGAACTACCCCAGATTGATTTTTGCAAATGCTCCAAAGTAATCCATACATTGTTCTGATTGTGTAGTGATCTGTGAAATTGTTAATATTGGAATGTCAGGAAGGCACATATCAAAATGTGCACATTCACTTAATCTGTAAATTAATTTTAATCTGGTCTTTAGTTGTGGTACTCATTGTCAAATAATCTATTATCTATCTTGTTCATTTACTCTATTATTTTGTCTGCAATCAGATTGCAATGGCCAGTTTTATCACAAGGATCATTTAAGTTTTGTATTTGATAAGGGACTGTATTAAAAGTATTGGTAAGGCAGGGTCTGTAGTGGTTTAATGTTGTCTCTCCAGAGACCACACATCATTTGTTTCTATCCTACAGTAGCTCCCACCTTCACTTTACTCAGAATCTTAACACAAAGCTGAACTACAGTTAAGTGAAATATGTAAACAACAATATAAATGTGTCATATACAGTGACAGCTATTGGTTAAAAAGTACAGAATGGCTGAAAACAGGGAGTATAATTTTGTTATGTTTGCCCTAATTTTGGCAAATAAAGCTGATTCCACTTTCACTGCATGATTTAATGGCTATGTGAAAATTATTGTTCCATTCGCATATTATCGTTTAAAACTGGACTTCACCATCTTAAAATCTTTGTGCTTTTTTTTTAGCTATTAATGGCAAAACAAATTGTACCAAATCAATAGTTTTATATTACTCTGTTGCAATGCTTTTCTTTGTCAAGAAGAGGTTCCAAAGAAAATATCAATTATCCCGGAGTGGGCCTTGCTTTTTAAAAAAGTAAAACATAATGTTCAGGCACCTTCACTCACCCTGATAATTTTCATACAGTCTGTAATAGTTAATGAATTCATAATGTTCCTTTTCTAGTTATTTATACCTTTTTAGTCCATCATTAAAGCAAATATTTCCCTTCTAATTCTTTAATAGACAAAAGCAAATACAATATTTGAAGATTTTTCAGTCAGAATGTGTTATGTACCCATAAATTAAAAAAAACATTCTGTGATTTTTTTTTTTTTTTTTTAGGGTTGAAAGAATAATAAAATGACTGAAAGAATGGCTGAGTCCTCACTTTGTTAGATGGCTGGCAGCTTAAGGGAGGCTAATTATAGCTTCTATTATAGCAAACCCTTCAGGAAATATTGCAAAAGAGAATTATTGCTGTTCTGTGTGAGAATACAGAGGAAAATACAGGTCGTGATGCCAGAATGTATTGCGAGAACTGAACATTTCATTACTGCCCCATAATGAATGTTATTAATTTTCACCCTTGCTGAATTTAGCCCTTTAAAATTATTTAAAACTGTTATGAATCTGGGATTCGATAAGGTGTTGAAATGCATTTATGCTTGTGATGAATTCAAATTAGTTACAATTAGACCCTTCGGTGCAGTATGGCACAGTTTTTATTCAGCTGAGTGTTTTGCTGAGGTTGCCCCGTCTGTCTCTCAGGGAGCCTGCCGTTCCTGCTCAAGTAAACTGGTGTGCCCTCACAAGCATATTCCCATTTTCTGCTTCAGTGAACTGGTGGTCCCCAATAATCCTAACACCATCATTTAGTCAGGCAGGCTGTGGAGAGTTTTCTTTTTTTTTTTTTTTTTTTTTTTTACTCTATTTTCTCCATCCCACAGTGCAGGTTTGGATTCCCTGAGCCGAGCAGAGGAGAATTAATGTGTATAGTTTGTTGGCATCCTTTTTTATGCACCTTGAAAGAGAGTAGAGTAGAATCGCCTCAAGAAAAGGTGTTTTAAATTCACACGCTCGCTCTCAGAAGTCTAATGCCTTCTTCTGTTCTGATTCCTTCTGATTGTGTTGCATGTTTCTCTCCTGCACCTTACAGAAGGAGTCCAGCACCTTTTTTTTTTTTTTTTTTTTAATGGGAGGCGGGGGGACCATTCCCTCTACTCAAAAAGGCTTTCAAATCCAGGAGCCTGGGCGAAGTGCTTTTCCATCATCTCTCCCATGCTCTGTCATGCGGACAGCAGGTTGGAACAGAATGGCCGCTGCGCTTTTATACTGAGAGAAAAGGGAGCGCGAACAGGAGAAAGAATGAGGCCTGGTGATGGAGACAGGGAGAGGGGGGGAGGGACGGACGAGCAAAGTAAAGCCTTGCTGTGATGCTGGCACTCGGTCAGGTGCTTCAAACTCTCTCTCATCTAAAGCAGGGAGATGAAAAAAAAAATGGACAGAACTTATCTATAATAACCAAAACTGGACAGGACTGAAACAGAAAGACATGTAAAATGCTTAGCCAGATACAGCCGAGGCAAGGGAAATAAAAGTTAAGCTTCCTTGCTTGTCCTTTGCACCATGTCCTTTAAGACGGCAGCATTTCCCTCCTCAAAGATAAGGATTTGATTATCCGGGACAAGCTCTTCTTAAGCTTAGCCCTCTTAGTTCCACAGGCGGGGAAGACATCATAGATGAAACAATATGTTGTGGATATGAATCAAATGGGAACATTACACGTTGGAAGAGTGAAATGGTTGTGTTTACAGAGGTCTGTGAAGAACAAAGGCAGCTGAGGCTTACGTTGATGGACGCAAATCCTGAGTCCTGGTAACTACCGGCTTCAGCTTCCATTCTGCGCACGCCTGACAAGAACTTTGATCTCTCGCATTCAGTCACCTGGCTCTTTTCCACTAGCCTGGATAAGTCTAGACAGATAACGCACACACAACTTTGTTCCTTCAATTTCAACTGCTTACGAATGGATTGCTCCTCACATGCTCTCTGTTGCTCTGCCTCCCACGTGAATTTAGAAGATCAGATATGAAAATATTATTTTTTTCTCACTAGCCTTTGCTTACCAAGGTTAAGGAGTGCGAAAGAGCATTTATTCATTACCTCATTTTACAACATGAGATTTATCTTGCACATGATGTTTTGATTCTGTTTATGATGTTGGTAAAGTAGATAAACATAAAGAAATAAAGAAATTACACACACACATAAACAAGTGAATTCATGTTGAGACCAAATTCCTCCTGAAACTGCAGGTTAGAGTGGATTCATAAAAGTAAAACAAGCCTACAAACACATACACAGCATGTATCAAAGCCAACAGCTTGTGTGATGTTCTGTGTATGATTGTGTGTGTGTGTGTGTGTGTGTGTGTGGTGACATGCTGGCTGGATGATATCGATTTAGTGTTTCACATCCACCTCTCCTCACCTACTGCGCTTCCTTAATATCATGTCATGTCTGTTGTCAAGAGAGCAGGTTACAAGCAGGCCGGAGCATCAGAGCACGCTGACACAACACTCCACCGCCACCATACATCCTCTTTAAGTGCTACTTTTTAAATGAAAACGCACACTGTGAAAAAAATGCAAGGCACTGAGTCGGTGTAGGCATGTTGTTATAGTTACCATTACTCTGTCAGGTGCCGTACAGGGCATGGGCCCGCCTGTTATCACTCCATACCTGTTTATTAATTACTCAAATTTTCTGAAATGGCACCAGAGTTTAACAGTACACATTTTTATTTACTGTAAAGACAATCTTCATACCCCATTTGTGAGATGTAAGTAACCAAGGAATGCTTTTCTCACCAACTGTTGACTGATAAAAATGATGCTGGTGAAGGTGAACATGCAGGAAGAGGCTGCAATACCAAACACTGATTTCTGATTATATTTTCAGTGTTTTTCACCTGTGGCCAGTCCGCATTACAAACACTTGTGGTGTTTGTAACTGCCATTTAGCATGAACAGTAATTGGGATAAACCGCAGCAGCTGAGAAGCTGATCTAGTTAGCTCCATAGTAACAGCATTTTAAGCACGGACTGCAATATTTAGCATTAATAAGGTTTGGAGAAGGCAGATTTCTTTCAGTAAATACAACACAGTTGCAAACAGAAGGAGCACACAGGTTTTAAAAGGAAGGAAGTTGAGTTTGGGCGTACGTTGCTGGGAAATATTATTTCTGATATTTTTAAATGTCATATCTGGCAACATTTTTGTAAAGACAAAAGAACAGATGCTCATGAAGGATGTGGTTAAATCACTGAAGACACATACTGTAGAGCTGCTATTTGTTTATTTACTTACCGAGAAACATTTACAACATTTACATTATGAATTTGCCATATAAATAAAGCTTTATTATCAATTCTATTTTTTTCATACACTTGTCTTACATGTCTAGCCGCTAAAGGGTAGAATGGGTTAAATGAGGAGGAAATAATGGCTTTTTTTTTTTTTTTTTTTTTTTTTAAGAAAAGATGGTCTGACTTAAACCACCAGTGAGCGGGTCCTCCCTTCACAAACAGTACCTCAGTGTGTTTCTCTTTTCCTCTCATACAGCTCCTGAGTGCAGCATCTAAATGTGAAATGTCAGAAGTAATTGAGAGACAGAGATTTGAGCTCAAGAGCTGGAATTAGGTGAGGTTAAATTGCCATCAGGCCTGTGTATTAGTTCATACCTGTCATTCTCATGGCCTTTCAAAGAGGAATCTTCCAGGTCACATGCACCCTCAAAGTTTAAAGGGCTAAATTTTCTTTCCATCTCTCTGAGAGGTTCAGACGAAGCCATTATTGAACCCTCTGATCTGAGGCTTGATATGGTGTTCCTGCCTGTATGAGCTGGCCTGAAATATTGCAGGTTGATCTCTGTCCTTTGGAGAACATTAAGCCTTGCTGATCACACAATACATTCTGCTGAGCCGCGGCCAGTCACTGCCTCTAATTCTGGGGTTTGTTTTAAAAGAAAACCTGCTATTACTCAAACAGGAACCCGAGTGAGAAATTTACTCTCCCCTCAGAGTTTTTCCTCCCTCTCCCTCAACACCTGCTGTCAAGGTGCCCTTGTGTAACGCTCTTTCCTCCTAACTGCTTCAGTGGAGCCATCAGTGGAGGGCTGAGGATGTACTGCTGGGTTGGTGCTGAACTTATTGAACAGAGTGTAGCTGAGAAAGTGCAAAACCATAAAAAAAAAAAAAAATCAAAATCACAGTGGAGTGTTTGTCTTGTGGCAGCAGACCCACATAGCATATATGACCTGACCTAATATTTAAGAAATCCTTATTAAATCATCAGAAAATGTTTTACTCTTGTAATGATCAAAAGACCAATTAAAAAGGGGGTTTCATCAAACAAATCCAAATGAGCAAGATGTAGAACTAGTGATAAAAATGAAAAGAAGAATTAGAACCAATTCTGCACCTTTTTAATCACTCCTTCTGTTGCGGCATCAGACATCTTTTAGGTTTGTAAGATCCAAGGATTTTTATCTCCCTTTGACTGTCTCTGATGCCAGCTAAAGGGAATGAGGGATTCACCCAATTAATTTACTGAAGCCTGTAATAAAAAGGCTGAAAAGCAAGCTTCCAAGTGGTCGGCCTCGCAATTCAATTAATTAAGTAGAGTGCGTATTCCGCTACACATGAAACACAGTGTAGCTATAAGATGATGTCACGGTGCTAATAGAAAGGGAAGCCGAGACTTTTGTCAGCACTACAGATGCATGTATGGGCGTCTCACAATTTCATGATGCCAGACTTCTGTTAGCTTCGACTTTATATGCAAACAAGCTGATGAAGCAACAATAAGCAGTGTGTGCAGTTCAATTTACTTCCTCGTGTAAATGGTTGTCAACAAAATTCATGTCCCATTGAGATATTAGAGCTTTGTATTACCGTAATATAGGCCTTACCAAACCTTGTAGACCTATGGGAAAATGTATCAGTAGGAATAGAGAAAGAATGTTGATGTTGGTCCACATTCTTACTTCCAGTAGTCCAGAGGAATACTTTCTGTGTTTACCTTTCCTCGAGCAATTGCTCAAGCAATTTAGATGATTTCTGTTCAAGTTTTTTTTTGAGAGGTGATGGAGGCTTCCGCTTCACTCCTAGATTATTCTTGTGGCTATTTTTTGCTGTACTTTCCCAAATCTCTGCAATGGAGGTGGTCATGGAGGATGACGAGTAATTACCCATTTAGCCACCAAACCATTTATGACTTTTTTATGAGCAGAATGAGAACTTTTATTAAGATTTATTAGCTCTGAAACACATTATTTTTATAGTTTGTGATGACTTCCAGGTCATGAAACAGGAAGTAAAACTGATGTTAGGAAAATATCAAACACCAAGAAAAATATTCCAACAGAGTTAATGTTTTTATTTTAGAGTACCCCCTCCACTCAAAAATGTGTTTTGCTTATTGTTCCTTCAGTTGGATGTGTGAGCTTCACTGTGCAGATACATGCAGATTTTATATTCATCTGCTGAAGGAGGAAAGTTTTTCCGTGCTCACCTGAAATCTCAGTTTAACATGTGTACCTATGAGAAGGATTTGTGACATCACAGTCAGTTTGGAGCCAATCACATTCAGTATGCAACTTACAGAAATGTGTTTGGGGAAACTTGAAGCCTCCAGTGGACTGCTGGAGACATCTTGACTCCTTTAGTTAAAGTTTTGCACTGAAATATAGTTATTAGCATATTAGCATATTTATAAATTCTGGATTTTCAATGAGACAGAAGAAATAGATGTAATTTTAGATAAGATTTTAACTTGGGAATTTAACTTCTTTGCGGGAAAAACCATATCAGACACAAATTATTATTCAGTACAGAACATTTTTGTATATCTGCACAGCTAGAGGGAATCTTTTTCATCATATCATCACATTTTTCATCATATTTCCGAAAACTGTTTGTTCTTGTATAATGCAAAGATAGCTCAGTGATTTCCTCAATATTAGATATTAGACACATGGTGTATTAGTTCACATCCATCTCAGGTTTTTGGGGAATAGTTGTGTCCTGCTCCCTTGTCTGACAGCCAGCACATGTCTTATGATTACTGAATTTAAATTACACAACTTCGGTTATCTCACCCTTCAACCCACTGCATAATCAACCATCCATCAACTGAAGTACTTGATCCCGGTCAGGGTCCTTAGTGACAGCTTTTACTCAGCATCTTTATCCAGTCCGCCCTGACAGATTTCGATGCGCTCCTTGGCCAGCTGGGCGTTGTAATTCCTAAAGCTTTATTTATGTCTGATATGTTTGTTTCATTTGCTTTGACAGGTATTGTAGATGATCTGCACATTGCAATGATTGCTGCCCATATACAAGATCATTTGGGTGTTTCCTGATGAATTGCCTGGAACGCACATCCAGCTGCAGTTTTGCCAATGGGTTAGAACAAAACATGTACTGTATATATGTAATATATATGTATGTAGAGTTTCTCACTTGCTTCTTATTCAATATTTACAAAAAACATGAGGAAAAAACAAGAAAACCTTCCTGAATGAGGACCAACACCATGAAAAGATTCAAATTAGGTTTTTAAAATGTCTAAAGAGAAAAACAGCTGAGGGTATTATTTCCTTCAAGAAAAATAATTCCTTTTACAGAGAAACCAAGGAATCAACATACAGTTAGCGGCCTATTTGTTCCTTATCACATATGTACTAAAAGCATTGCTCTCACAGCAAGCAATACCTAGAGAATGACGTTCAAAGCGTCGGAAATAAAGAGGGAGGTTTTAATATCTCGCAATTGTTTTTCCACATATTGTATTTACTCTTGTTAGACGTAATCCCAAATTCACAGCGCACTGTTTAATAACCAGTTTAATATCACGCCAGAAAAAACTGTCAACTTCAAACAAATGAGCAACGTGTCTTGTGTGAGCATTATGTCACATTCTACACAGAGGAAAAATGCCTGTGAGCCAGAAGTTCCTCCTTCACACCAAATCAAACAGAACACCTTGTCTGACTGCAAGCTGCAGCTTACACATACAGATTACCCTCACAGCCAGCATCTTTCAAAGTGAATCGACAGAATTGTGAAATAAGGAGTGATAAAGAGGCAAAGTCACATTTTCATTCGCAGTTAGAAGCAACGCCGACGTAAAAAAAACAAGAAATAATCAATTAGTTTTCACTGCTGTGTTTGTCCAATTCAAGCTGCCATCAAAGCAGAGTTCAGTGGAGGGAGATGAATTTGTGTGTGTTTGAATAACAACTTTGATTTTTTTTTGCATGAATTCAACAGGTTCTGATGCAGCGACTACAGACATTATCTGAGGACAAACATAAACATTTCAAGAGGCCCAGCAGCTTCCTAAAGAGCACACATCTCAAAATCTTAAAAGATGATTTCTACGATTTATTAGAGCGGCCCACACTCTCCTGTTGTTTGTCGACACACTAACAGCAAAGTAATGTCCTGTCTACTGTATGCTTTCATGCTGCAAGACACTGTGTGAATAGACTATAAAAAAACAGCCACTTCTTTGAGAACAGGACAGCTAACTGCTCTGCAGCCTCCCACAGCCTGTCACCAACAAAATGCCGTATTGATGTTTGCATATAATATAAAAACTCTCCCAGAACATCATTCTGTCTTTCCTCGCTGTGTTATGTTTAGAAGTTTGTTAAGCAGGCTGGTTATCTTGGTTAACATTAAGAATAACATCATTTGCATAAAACATCATTTGCAGGTCTGTGACAGGACGCACACTCATCACACATCAGGCATGCAAACAAATATGAATATATTATTCACGTATGAACAACCAATACACTATAAACAGCATCCATAACAACCCACTTCTTTTTCCTTGTCAGCTGATTGACACAATTTGGCACAATTGTCACACCAGCACTTCTTCTAAGTGTCATAACTCAGTCAACTCAAAACACACTGATGTTAGAAACACACTAGGGATGTGCAGAGATCCCAGTATTTGTATTTGTATCTATAATTGTTTAGGCAGCAAAATTATTTATGTTTGTATTGGAATAAAAGTGGCATAAAAATCCAGTTTTTATTTTTATTATGCTTTTAACTTTAGGATATTAAAGTGTTAAAATAAGTGTAATCTTATGAAGGAAGTCCCTACACTAGGTCTCGAACTCTAGTCTCCCAGATCATAGATGACTGCGCTGACTACTGAGCTAAAACCAAGTGCATCACCAACACACAGACAGACCTTTACTTATTTATACACCCATAACACAGAGACAGTTCAGCATGTAACATGTAGGGAAGAACTTCAAAGGTGATTATTACTTCGAACTTTTCATTTAATGCCTATTTTTTACAACTTTGTGGAAAGGAGAAAGGGAACAGCAGGTTATGGAGAGTCCTTTGTAAGCACTCAGCTTGTATCAGTAGCTCAGCTTTATCCCTGGCGAACACCCCCGACTCTGAGAGTGATGTCCAAATAAGGAAATGTGCATCATGTAGCAGGCGGATGTGACTCCCCTCGTTGAGACCTGCTGACAGACGTAACAGCGGAGCAGAGGAGAGAGACTGAGATAGCGATGTTACTGACCTGCACGCTGGTATTTGACATGGTTTTTTTTCTTCCCAAAAACAAACAATATTTGTATGAAATAAATGTTTGTAAAAAAAAAAAAAAAAAAAACATTATTTGTGCTTTGCCAAATAATGTATTCGGGCACACCCCTAATACTGGGAACTCACTCTTTACACTGGTGGTAGGATTGCCAATATCAATCTAAGATAAACATCCATAAATCCATTTAGAAATCATAGAAAAAATGCACTCCTTACAACTTCAGATCTCGGCTCAAAGTCATTAAATTCAGATAAAACATAACTTTCCATGAGAAGATTTGCCCAAATGAAAACAAGCAGGTTATCCTTGTAAAAATATGGAGATGTAAATAGTTTTAGCTTTGATATTTCATGTACACTTTTCATCAGTTTTCACCAGATATGCTGAGCCATGCAGAATAAAGGTGTTCACAGGTGTTATTTTTTATCTCAAGATAGATAAAAGTTTTTCCCAGGTGAATATTGCCCAGAATATCACACTGCCTCCGTCCGCTTGCCTTCATTCCACAGTGCATCCTGGTGCCATATCTTCCTCAGGTAAATGACCCACACACTCTACATGATATAAATGAAAACGTGCTTCATCAGACCAGGCCACCCTCTTCCATCGCTCCATGTTCCAGTTCTGACACTCATTGTAGGCGCTTTCGGCTGTGAACAGGGGTCAGCATGGGCGCTCTGACCGGTCTGCAGCTACAAAGCCCCATACGTAACAAGCTGCGATATACTGTGTGTTCTGACACTTGTCTATCACAGCCACAGGGGGAATGTGGGGCTGCATCCAATAACTCTTACCCCAGGCACTACACACGGTTCATATGAGAAGCACGGTGAAAAAGCTCATCACATTCACAGATGGCTACCAAATCCAAGGCAAATGTCAAAAGGACTCACATGACAGCCAGAGCACCTGTGAAAAAGACCACAGAGCTGAGAACATGATGGCTTTACAGATGGTTATATGTGCAGGGAGATGACGGAAAGCCCATCACAAATGTCTCTGTATCGTATTATTTTCAGGGACATTAATTCAAAGCAATTTGTGTATCTTGAAGTGACCGCACATAATTCTCTCCCATTTGGTCATAATGTTTACATTTGCTGAAATGAAGTGCATACAGATCCAACACAAACATTTATTCATCTATGAGATTAAATCAGACTTCAAATTGAACCAGAAAAAACTCAGTTCAGGGGAGACGTTAGGACAACCTTGCAAAAAGATAAATAATGAGATTGGATGCACCTCAAATAAAACTTGTTTACATGACACTGCATTTAGATTAACAAACTGTAAAAGAGACATTTTTATGGAAATATAAGCAGTAACACTTGAACTAAGAGACATATTATTCATATTCCTTGCAGGCTACTGTTTTCAGGTCACTTCTAACTAAATATAAATTAGCAAGTATTTTCTCTCCCACTTTCTGATTATTTCACATTTTTCTCCCTCAGAGTGATTTGAATGACAAAGCTCTGCGGAGCTTTGAGGCTAAAGGCATGAGAGTCCGCACAAAGCCGCATTCTCTCTCAGCCTATTCCCATCCAATACATATGCTAATACTTCAAGTCACACTTGGTTGAAGAACTTACAGTATGAAACATTTTACTGTTAAATTTATTCAAACTAGCAATTCAAAAATGTATCGGCATGGTACTGTTGTGGGAAATAGAGCAAGTATCCAAGAGAGCCGCCATGTTTGTGAAGCTTCAGTACCCCGAGCCGGGCGGGGATCAAAGATTGTCTTATTCCTGAGAACAAGAAGAAACCTAAAACCAGGTTAGAGCATAATGTATTCTTTTGCAATTAAACATTTTTAGACTCAAGACATGCAATAAAACCAGCCCAGGAGCCCGTGTTCCTTTGTGCATCAAGCAGCTCTGTGCATCAAGCAGCTCTAACTGCTTCCAATAGGATATTATCACTTAAGATAATCTAAAGCAAAGTGTGTGTCTAACCGTGAAAGAGTAAGCGGGTGTGTGTGTGCTTTGAACATAGATGAACAATAAAAATTAAGGACGCTCAGAGGGCGTCAGAAATGATTTATAATTGGAAACATTTACATATCAAAGAGGTTTAAATTTGATCGCTCAAAGCAATTCTGCAAACACCTTTGGCATAATTATGTTGATATGTGGTATTATAGGTTAACAGGGACATCAAATATGATTAGCTCATGGTTGGTAGAAACATTCTGAGTATCAGATGTGAGAAAAGGCTTTGATGAAATAAATCTCTGATTTAATGCAAAGTTATCTCTCCTGATTCCACTCTGTCTGCATGTTTAGCATCTGTTTCCCCACCTGGTAAGGAAAAGGCATATTGTCTTCTATTGTGGAGGTGACTCGACCCTGTTTGCTTGTATTACATTTACTTTATAAGGTGTCTGTTACATTGGATGCTCAGACAGTAATCCAATTATCACTTTATATCTTTGTGGGTGTGTTCATGCAACTCTCTCTGTGTGCCCTGTGTTGGTTCAAAGCAACAATGTGCCCTGAGGGTGTAACAATAATCTGGCTCAAACAGAAGAGACCAGACCAACAGCGCAAGATGAGGCTGCATCAGTTCAGGCATATGGGACCGGTGAACGCTGACAGATTGGAGTCTTAATTACACAAACATTTCATACAGCAAGAGTTGTTCTGGAAGGAAAAACAACCTTATTGGTGCAATTAATCCTCATGGGACAGAGTGAAGGAGTATTTTATTCATTTATTTACTGATGTGAGGATGTAGCCAGAAAAGAATATTATAAAGCTATAATTCAATAGCCTAAAATCCACTTTTTTGTTGTCACAGTATTCAATATACTTATGGTTCAAAGTTCATTCTTGACCTTTGAAACAGCAGTTAAGAAAACGATCTCACCACAAGGTCCATTTAACAGGTGGTCTGGATCATACATGATCTTCATCAGCAGATGGATGCTGTCTATATCATATCACATGATGGACTCCCCCAGTGATTTAGCATTTCATCACCATAAAGGAGTTAGAAAAACTCCTTGATCCTATATTTCCCATGATGCATCTTGATAGCGTCTTTCATTAAACCCTCCCTGCCTGGTAAACACCCATGTCTTTCAAACTCCACACCTCCAGTTTGTGAAGCAGGTTTTCTGTAATATATTTGTGTCCAGGCCCAAGCTGATGACATCACTATGTCATCAGGGTTATTTTCTCAGACTTGAAACATCTCCTCCAGAGCCACTGAATAAATTAAACAATTGGTTTTAACAGGCTGAGTAAAAATAAAAACGATGAGTAAACTGATCTTGATGTGGAAAAATTGGTGGACTGCCCCTTTAATATGATTCTCAACTGTAATGTCGTATGTAAGTGCTACACAGTTTTGCAGCTGTATGCCTTCCAAATGAGCCAGTCTCATATGATCACGTGCAACACGTTTGAATTTCTTTTTCTGTTCTCAATGAAACTGCTGTCATTTGCTGTTTGATCTAATGTGATACTGCAGCTCCTCCCGATGATCTCTTGGGTTAGTTCATCTGCACTTTCACATCTTTTACTGGTATTTTCCCTTGTGCACTTTAGACACATCAGGTTGCAGTTACTGTGCAAGCAATTTGTCATCTTCCTCTTTCAAAATCCGTGATATTAGTAATGTTATGACTGTTTTCTTCCAGTATACAGCCTTTACGGTAATTGTTGTTGCGGTAATGTGCAGGTGCATACAAAATAATATGGAAGATCCAAGGGAGGATCTGAGTGCAGCTGGTATCACATTACATCAAATAGAAAATGACAGCAGCTTTATTAAAGTTCAACTGAAATTAAATTGCATTGCAATCTGCTACAGCATACATATCTGCTCTGTAAATCAAATCATAAACCAAAAGGGAGAATTTTATATTTACATTTTTTGGTTTCATGTTTGTGCCCCTTCATTTTGCATTCATTTGATATATAATGTATTAGCAATATCGATACCGCCAATCAAATTTATCATATATAACAGATTACCAACACATTTAAAACACAAGTTAACGTCACGTTGGCATGATCAAATGCGATTTCAGTCATAATTTCCACTGGGGACGAAAACCCCACAAATATTTTTATTATTATTTTTTAACAGCAAAAATCATGATTAATACAGCCTGCCTACACGGTTCTGTAGTACATTTTGGTGTCTGTGGATGCAGATGTGTTCCACACTTGCACACTTGAAAAACTGCTCACTGAATGAGCAAGCGGCAGTTCATAAAAATGAAACGCCAACAGCAGCAGTTAGATGTAATGTCTTTCTTTCAAGAGGGGATAGAAAAGAAAGAAAGGAAATGTGAGTTGGTTGATTAGAAGGCTATAGATGTTTATAATTAATATACTACAGATCTGTCAGCCCTATTCTTCAAACATATATATATATATCCATAATTAAATAATTCAACATGTGGAATTCAGTAAAGTTATGGTTTAAACAATACAGAAAGTAAGACAGCTTTTTCATATATATATTTAGTATTATTCTGGTAGAATTTAACATGATGACAATTTTGTATTGTTACCATGGTCCCTAAATGTATGTAGAAATTTCAGAAATGGGATTCAAATCGCAAGTTTTTTTTCTGGGGGAGGCCCCTAAACCCTTGTTTTATTGTGCCCCCCCTTCTCAAACTTAAGTTACGCTCTTGAGTTGGATCCTTAAAACACGGATTGACTTATATGTACTAGTGTACAGTGTTGGACTGGCATTACTGTATGTATAACATCTTGAAAAGTTGGGGGTTTATGAAAACATTGTTGGAAGGCCAGCAAAAGACGAGGGCAACTCTTGCTCTATTGACAGATCTACTGTAGCTCTATTTATTTACCAGAACGTGATGTGATGAAAGCGCAAGCAATGGAACAGCATTTTTCTTGGTTAACAGTAATTTCTCATCCAATTATCTCTCATTTCACCCAATTTCCCTTAAATGAGTTCCTTTGTTTCCTGTAAAAGGCTTTAGAAGCAACATTTCTGCATTTAAACTGTGTTTGGCTTGAAACAACTTGAGGTGATGTCACACTGTCTGCACTGTAAAATGTCCCTTTGAATAAATCGAATACAATCCCACAATGGTGGGTTTTATGCAAGTATTTATAGATTCCCACAGGCTCCTTCCCCAGGTTAGTTCTTTCAATATTTCTTTTGTATTTGAGAAGCTTAAGTTCAAAATATCTTGACAAAGTTGAGAGGATGGTTCACAATTCTTGAAGAGTTACTAACAAAAACATAAGAGCTTTTATCATCATTTTTTCATTGATTCTGAACAATTTGTTTCATAATGAACCAAGACCATCATACAAGGAAATATGGAGCACATGCCCTGCAATGACCTCTTAGTAGTACCTTTAGTCAGTGTGTGCATGTACAATTCAATTCGATTCAAAAACACTTTATTTGTCCATTGTACATTTGTAGGATTCAGTGAGGAGGTGCTGTGTTTGAAATTAGAGTGGTTACCATGGAGAGTCCTGATGGGCCTTTGTTATTCCCCAACTCTGTCACAGAGGCTAGCCAAGGCCAAAAGGAGGGAAAAGGGTTATCTCACTCCTTTTCAACTTTATCTCATCGACCATATTGTGCCTCGAATCCAATCCCCTGCCTTTTAAAGTCCATGGCCTCACTTTTTCTTCCTTTTATGACAGACAGAAAAAGATATTACCCTCTGTTCTTCACCTGGGGGAATTCTGAAGAGGAGTCATCCCATTTTCAGCAGGTGATTCTGCTTCTGCCTTACTTAGAAAATGGCACAATGAATACCAAAACCTGTTGGCAAACAATACATTTAAGACGGAAATGTAAACATAATTACAAATTGGCCTGTGGGCAGCAAAGCCTCATGCACACCAGCATTCACTGACATAAATACAGCTTGTGTTCTTGATTCAGACCCAAATTAATAATTTTATGCACAGAATCTGTGCTGTTAAAGCACACCTGAGGGAGGAAGCTGTCGCTGAATGTCCACCCTGCATTCACATCCGACTAGAGGCAGAAACTTGGAAACTATCACTGCTTTCAAAGGAAGAAGAGGAGGAGAAAATAGTGGAAAGACAGCAAGGCTGTTAATAATTAATTTAGCAGAGTTTTTGTCCTGGGAGGCCAGAGGAAAATATATTGATGTTTGAAAATGCTAATTAAAGAAAGGAGCACACTTTGGTTTGGAAGGCATCCGTCTGCCCAGGCAGTTTGAAATCTCTCTGCTGCCTGGGCTAATGGTGCTACTAATGCCTTTGGGGAAACACGGCATGAAACACAGAGGCGGGCGCTAATGAGTCTCACGGACCTCTCCGGCACACAGGATGAATGAGAGCGATGAAGAGAAGATGCTGAAAGGGAAGAAGGAGCCTCACTCAGTGGAGGACGCCTCGTATTCTTTTTAAATTTCATGGCAAATGAGGGAAGAGGGATCTCTCTTGGTGGGTAAAACTGGATTCACATGCACCCCACAGACTCTGCTGGCAGGGAATATTGAGTCACACTGCAAATGGGATCAACACAGAACACACAATGAGCAACACATTTGCACTACTGGTTTCATAACACACAAGAGAGAAAAAGACAGCAGCAGCAATGTGGAAAAAAAGACTAAGAGTCTACAGCCATACTAGCTGCTTTGTGAGGCTGTACTTAACAGTGGCTGCATCATTTATCAAAATAAGATCACTATCTCCATGCAGGCTTCTATGTGATCTCAGTTTTATGTGACAATTCTGTCTTGATTCTAATTTTGAGAATCATGCAACCTTTAATGCTTATGCTAGCATAGCTCACAATGACAATCATAACATGTTTTAATAGGTAAAATATTTACCATGTACACTCTCTTAGTTTAATGTGTTAGCATGCTAAAATCAAAAGTGGAGGTTGATGGGAATGTCATTAGCTTTGCAGGCATTTAGTCATAAATGACCTGATGATGGTGCTATGAAAAGTTAAGGTATCTAATCAAAACCACAAATGTTGACTTCATGGCAGCGCAAGAAGAAAAGTCAGGAGATCACCAGAGTTAGAAGAAGTAAATATATTTCCCAGAATAAGTGAACACTTTGACTCACTGGTGGCACTAGAGGAAAAGTCAGGAGATTACCAAAGTTATTAGGATTCATCCACCAGGAGCCATTAATTTTTTGTGCTAAAATTTCATGGCAATCCATACAGTAGTTGTTGAGACTTAATAACTACTGTGTGGATTGCCAAAAACCCAAAAAATGATCCTCATGGTGGTTCTAGGCAAAGTTGGGCGATAGATCACCAAAGTCGGTAGGATTCATCCTCTGGGGACCATGAAACATCTGCATAAAATTTCATGGCAATCCATCCAACTGCTGTTGTTTAGATGTTTGTCAGTCTGGACCAAAGTGGTAGAGTGACTGAACTGATTACAGTCCCCAGAACCATTTTGCTAGGATGCCTCAGAAATAAACACAATTACATGTAAACAATCAACTGGCTGCCATACGCGCTTTCATGATCTGCCGCACTTCTCATCGGTGTTTGGTCCATTCCACCAAACATTACATTTTCCCCATGACAATAGAACAATAGCTAATAAATGACAGTCATTAAGCATTAATTTCCCGGTTTGTATGATTTCCTGACATTTGCCTCTAGCAAATAAGGTGCAGTGAACAAACAGAAACAAATTAACCAATTCTGTATGGAAACTGAGGGTTTCTTATGTGCCACATACACATTAGATGTAAACAGAATTGCATGTGCTTTCTTCTGCAGCATGAAAAGAATCTATTCCTGTAGGTAGTGTTTACTCAGTGCTCTCTAAGGAGTCTATTCAAAGGAGTTTCACGTGTAGCTTTGTTTGATCTTTTGAAGTGAAGTGGATTTAGTTGCTCCTCCAGATTATATAAAGTATATTACATCACTCTTATCCCAACTCAAATGGTGAGTAAGATGGTAATTGTGAAAATAGACTTTCACATGTACAGTATTTGTTTTCCCCCCCCCCACCGACCTGCACCCAATCAAAGGCACACTTCAGATTGAGGGTAATGAGATTTACATTGATGATTCGCTTACTTAATGGGCGAATTTATGTTTTATGCATTTCAAGAGCATGTTTTCTGCTGGAATAATCTTTATAGCATGCTGCTTCATTAGATATCCGCCACAGCTTGATAAAACACAAGTGTCTTATATCTCGTACAGTATTCTATTTCTGTCCCATAAGAGATAGCAATCTAAGGACAGAGGAGAGATATCGCCTTTGTAGTGGCAGATCGTCAGAAAGACGAGATCAAATCTTTCTCTTTCTCTCTCCCTCTCTCTCTCTCAGCTGGAGAGAGATAGGGCTAATGTATCGCGCGTGCAAGGTCTCACCAAGCCCCTTTGCAAAATATGCGAAGCACGTAGTTGATAAAGTTGAAAGCGAGCGTATCAGTGCAGATATCTCATAACCAGGAGATAACTCACATAACTTGTGACAAAGATTAGAGCATGATTAGACACAGATTGTTTTATTGATCTCAGAGCTTCCATCTGATCTGATAAGATCGTTAATTCAAAGCATCCTATTAAACGATGTAACCTTGGTGTTGAACGTGAAAATCCACACTCATACCTCCTCAGCATGTAACCGTGCACAGCCCATTAAACTGAGGGGCGTTAGTGGTGAAATATACCTGAGTACCTTTTTTCAAGTGCTGTACTTGTACTTCTATTTCCATTCTTTGCTAAATTATGTGTCTATTCCTCCATATTTTAGAGGGAAATGTCTTTTGTACTCTACTGCACTTAAGTACCAGTTATTTAGACCAATTGTTGTCATACAAAACATAAAATTAACTTCTAAAACATGATGCATTGTTCAGTAAAAAAAAAAACAAATCTCCTTCTTAAGGAAATTTAGTTTGTGGTTACATTTTCATACAAAAAGTGACAAATCTGTCATGGATATTTCAACCTGTTTTAAATGCAAATAAGCTTGTTTCAAGCATTATTCTGTCTTGTTATCTCTTTCCTCAAAATACAGACGCTCATCTCTAGAACATTTTTAAACAAGTTGATTTGAATGAAAAACAAGTTGATATATTCTTCCTGCACTGCAAAATTTGGCTCTCAGGACTCAATTTTGGCCAGAAATATCTTTATAAGATGTAAGTTTTTGCCAGTTAAACAGTCCGACAGTATATGAAGTAGTTCCACCTCAAACAACTGCAACAAAAATTCTGCTCACAAATGATGGCATTAGTGATAACATCACTATAATACATATAACAAATACAATAAAATAACAAGTCAAATAGCATAATGACTACTTTTAAAAGATACTTAGTATTAAGTACATTTTGCTGATAGTATTTCTGTACTTTTACTTAAGATTCTACAGGACTTTTATTTGTAATAAAATGTTTCAATATTATTGTATTAGGATCGGAATACTATTCCAGAGAGAGAAACCCTGGAGCATACATTGCAACATGATCATACACGTCACAATTACAGCTCGCCTTGAACTGGGGAGGTGAATGGTTAAATGTTCCTGGGTGCTCACCTAACAGTTGACACCAGAGGTCATTAGCATTCACGGCGTCTCTCGGCTTCCCCTCGCCATCGGTCCCACTTCATCAGTTAAACAGCAAGCTTCTAACCCTGGCTTTGTTTGGTGGGAGCGTCCATGTCTGATAAGGGCCCCCTTGATATGGCTGACATCATTAATCACCAGCACCGTGGGAGGACACGGTGGGCAGGTTGAGAGCAGCAGTACCACCATCTCTCCCTGCGGATCCTTTTTAACGGTACTGCGCTCCTAATTAATAGAGCTGGCCCTCTCTCTTCGCAGATAGACATCGAAATGCATGCAGGGAGAGGGGTAAATAATGGCTGCCAGATAGGGGAGTTTAGGATTACTGTTTTGTCAGAGACATATACAAAGGAAGAGAGATGGAGTGAATCAGGGATGAGGTTGAGATAAAGACAGAGAAACAGCAAGGAAGAGGAGTAGAGCCACAGTGGACTGAAAACTGATATTCCCAGGTACTTGAAAGTTGTAACCGCAAATGTCAGCAGCATCAATAACACCACCTTGTTGATGACCATTTTTCGTCTTCACATTAAGCGCCCAGGAGGGCAAAAAAAAAAACACTTGAAGTAAGGAGAGATGAAGCACGGGGGCCAATGCTTTAATTTTACTGCTCATGCACCCTGCTGGAACCAAATTTTAATTGTTTGTTAGAGATGATGGATTTAAAAAAAAAAAAAAAAAAAGTGGGACAGGATGCATGTACACACAGCTCTGTCAGTCAACCAGCTTCACCTTAAACAGTCACAGTCTGAGCAAGTTAGTTACAGTTTTAGACTCCTGAGGCAAGCTGATTCAAAGAAAAAAAATAGTGTTGAATATGGTTGTTTTCTTCTCTCCGTCGCGGTAGTTATTGTGTTACATTTCTTGGTTTCGCACTGTGATAAAACACAGGAGAGGAGATTAAAAAAAAACCTCACAGACAGAGATGCAAATTGCTTGTCTGTGCAGGTGAGATTATTTAAAAAAGGTGTTATATAACATTCCTCACCACTAAGCAAATACATAAACAACACACCAACTAGTAAATGTGTGTATAAATGTGTTACTGAATGCAGGAAATTATGTTTCCGCCTTTAGCATTTTTGCTCTTGAGAGTTAAGGCGTCCTATCTCCATACTAATGTCCTTGCTATACTCATAAATGCTCCTGTCACTGTTCAAATTAAGGGTACTTGGTCATTACCCACACCTTAGGGGGAAAAAATAAATATAAAAAAAGCTTGTTCTAAAATGATGCTCCAGTCAGAACAAAATGAACCTCCTCATTAATTACTTCAAGTTGCCAGGTACATGCAGAGATTCCCATTCCTGAGTAATGTACCTCAGGGAACGTGTTCCTGCCTGAGCATTATTGCCAGCAACATAAGAATTTGAATCTAATAAAATATCAGTCCACATCCTTCATACAGTAATACTGAGTCCCTTAAGGCATTTGCAATTGTTAATAGGTGTTGTGCAGATAAGTTTTTGTGGCCAATTGCAGCCTGTTTTTTGGATAAAATGCCCCAATCAAATTATATGTCATCAAGCTAGCTTCATATATGAAAAGAGCTGAGAGTGAGCTGCAGTTTTATAGAGTCTCTGAGAGTGTTACTATTGTGGAGAATGCACTATTGTTCTTTTCATCCAGCGTATTCGGTGCTCTCAGTCCAAGGAACAGAGTGTACCTCAAACATCAAAGGGCAATATTACAACGAAACTGAACAGGTCATAACTATATTCATTTTGATTTGATTTGATGTTTATTTTGCAGGCGTTAAACTAGACTCCAAGCACAGTCTTCTTTCTTTATTGTAAGTTTGAGCCCATGCCCCTTTTTTCATTTTGTGTTGCGGTTTTTATAGGGCCATACTATTGCATTTTAGAACCAGTACCTCATATTTTAGCCTAAAAATCACAGAGAGTCTGAATTATATACCGTACTAATATACAGCTGCATGCCAGTAAGTATTACACTGTCGGGGTTGTAAAGTAAAACCCTGTAGGGCACAGCGTTTGAACAATGCATAGTGATATATATATATAATCCTGTATAAATGATAATATTAAGTGGATATGATACATATTGTTGATGTTGAGTGTATTTTAATATTAACATGAACAGAAAACATCTTTTTAAATCATTTTTTTCCCTTAGTTACACATACTATACTATATGTCTGTGACTTTCAGTCCAGTTGACACATCAGGGTGCATTTACTGTAAATAAGTGACATCACCATGGCCTTCTGACAATACAAAGATGACCAAGGTGACACAAAAATACCAGTGTGGTACCCCAAAACAGCAAAAATAAACCAAGATCAGCAGTAACTTAATATTTTTAAAATAACATCAATCTTTGTCTGGTCATGGTTAGCCTCATAGCATAACACATTATATTTTCTTGTGTGTTTAAAAATCAACTCAACCCCTCGCTGCTGCAATATGCAAGGGACTTCTAAAAAAGTATATAGCCCAACAGTGAAAGATATTCAAATGCATGTGTGAAGGTTTTAATGATAAATATAATTTTCTGTCACTATTCAAAAGATTTTCTATATTTTTCTTATTGTCAACAAATCTCATTTGCAGAGACAAACCAGCAATGAATTGATAAACTGGGAACAGCTTTCCCACACATGCACAGTGGCGTCTGCTGTGCAAGGAACTTCTAAAGAAACAAACCACGGTAACCACTGCCTTTGTGGCTAAGGAACATGTCACTCAGTGCAATGGTGTGACTCACTGATGTATTTTTAATAGTTTTTGGACAACAACAGAGGTCTACAGCACAGAGGAATAAGATACATCAGGCTTTGGATACACACACAATACTTGTAAGTAAGGATGAGTTCATTGTAGGTTTGGTTCTGCACATGAGATTTGTTGACAATAAGAAAAAATATTGAAAATCACCAGCCTTATTATTATTAAAGTCAGTATGGTCTAGTATGGTCCCCATGAGTGCTGGTGGAAATGTACCCTCCAATATTGGCAGCAATGGCGCCTCCCTGGTTGGCGTTACAGCATTTCCACTGTAGTAGCTGTTCACCTCATAAAATCTATATTTGTACAATAATAAAAACATATTTTGTCATTAATTTCAACTACTTTCAGATAACTTTGTCAAATTAAGGTTGTAAGTGTAAAATTAAGCAAAAAAAATGTGTCAAATTCTATAAAGATAAAGTATTCTTATTTTCACTTGTAATAACTTCAGGTAAGTATGTAAGACAAAATGATCGCATTTTATATTTAGACTTTGTAACCCAACCTTGAATATCTCATTCAGTTTGTTCTCATGGACAAATTGAACAGATTTTTTAAAAAATGCTATTCTAACACCCTCAATTAGCAACTGTGAAAAATTCACCTTCTCTGACCTCGCTCTTAAGAGCAAACTGCACTCTTGGGGGTGGGAAAAAGTGGTAGGACCGGCAAGTAAAGTGGTCAGCTATTGCATGTGTATGCATGTGTGTGTGAGAAAGATATTAAAAGAGACAGTGATGAAATGATACCGTTCTGTTGGTAAGCATACAGAGAGAAAACAGGCAGCGGGATGCTTGACACCTGAAACCCCTGCGCTGGGTCTCACCATGGGAGGGCTCTGCGTCGAGTGTGAGTAATTACGTGTCTGAGTACTTTGCTACCCTGTAGCTTCCAAGAATCCCCTTCATAATGATCTCCACAGACAAAGTCATACACACACATACACACACACACACACCAAAACCACATTCATATTGTTTCAATCAGTCCCTCAGGCATGCTAATTATGGGAATCAAGAATCGATTTTCGTCTGCTGTAACATCCATGTCGGGACGGGGTGAGTTTCTGTGGGTGGCTGTGATAGTCATAATATACACAGTCAAGATATTAGGTCATTAATCTTCGGGGAAAAAAATGTCATCCATGTGTAATCCTGAAAGAACAAACTCATATATATATATCACGCTCTATTTCTGACTCCTTCAGCAAACGACGACAGGATGTGGTGCCGGTCTGTCTTCACATACTGGACAATCAGATTTGCTGAAACTAACGGAGCTGCGGATCACAGCCTATTTGTTTACAGTACAACACATTCCTGATGAAAGCACGTGTCTCAGTTACACTTAAACGACAGAGGCGAGCAACCTCTCTAATCCATAATGAAGTTTAACCATTGATACATCATAATGAACTTTAATGAGATGCTTTTGAAAGTCCAAATCTGCACTTTTGCTTGGATTACACGCATTGGCATGGAGGAAGAAGAGGAAAAAAAAAAAAGATTCTTTTGCCAAGTGAGAGGAAAGCAGTATTGATCCATATGCATTGTCTCGTTAATTTCGCCAGAGGTGTGGATTCCTTTTGATCAATATCTAGCGACTGCATCTTTATTCTTCTATGTAACCTATTACTGTCGGTGAAATGCGAGGCCCGCACCACAATTAAAGCTCTGGAGCAAGCAAGGCCAATCAATAGCATAGATGTATGATCTGTAAAGCAGGAAGCAATAACTAGTCAAAGGTACAGGGTGTATTCTTCCAAGGCTAAAGGCTAATCTGGGTGAGTGACTCCACCTTAGTCAATGGCCACCATGGTTCCCCAAAGCCCAGGTTTAATAAGAGGAGAGGGCCTCAAGGCTTTTCTCAATAGGGCTTCAGGCTCCAGGGTCATTTCCATCTATCTGCTGCTGTTATGAAAGTAATGATCTGCTGACTTCTTTGCCTTTTGCATGATGCACTGTAGTACAAGAGAAGTTATACGAACTCCCAGGGTAAAACTGGCTGAGGACAAATACATGGAGGCCTTGAAGGCCAAAATCCAAATCTAGAAACTTAAAATAAACAATCAAATGAAAAATATACTCCAAAAGAAAAAAAAAATAGACATTTAAAAAAAATCAGCAAAGAAAGATGATACAATGGAAGTGCTCCAGGCCACCAAGGGGGAGAGCTGGAATTGTTTTGGCTTTGCAGCAGCAAAAAATAGTCAGAAGAAACAAGAGCAAAGAGCAAGATAGACATGAATGTTCGAAAAGGGAAATAATTTCAAGTGTTTCATGTTTAATATCATGTTAGCTATATGTGAAGAACAACTATAAGCATTGTGTTATTAGCTAGCTACTAAACTAGTATGGAAAATGATGGTAGTATCTAATTTTTACAGGATATTTTTCAGCATGAAAAAGCCTCACAGTGAGGACAAGTTGAATAAAACTACTTTACAGATAAAAGGGTTAAAAGGCAAAAGCAATACTTCATAAAATGTACACAGCCTTTAACAAAAACCTTCAGCAGAATGATTAATAAAGAAACAGCTGTCATGGGGTTACAAGGACTGAGCTAATGCTAGTAATGCTCATTTTTTTATGATAATGTGACATAACCAGTTAGGGTTCAACTTCCTGAAATGGAAATACAGAATGCTGGAGGTGGAGGACTACAAGAACCTGACTGAGGAGCACCGGCTACTGTGGACCTATAACAAATATTTGATTTGCATAATGCTCATTTTGTCCAAAACAACAAGTCTTACATCTGCGTTGCCCTTCAGTTGTAAACTTATGTAAAGAAATAACATAAAAATGCCCATATATTTGGTCGCGAGAAGTCCTATCCATACCATACATGATCACATCAAGGAAACTGCAATGGTTTCAACCATTTACCAAACAAATTCTGGCTCTACGATGAGTAGTCAAGTCAGCAAATAACAAGCAGCAGCGCTGGTTTTGAAATGCCCACATACGTAGCTGTACCAGTTCAGATATTTACAGATAACTAGACTAGTTGGCTAGATTTTAAATAATTGCTGCTAGTAGTTGATGTGTATTGTGATGTTAACTGACTAGCTAGCATTAGTGTGTTAGCATTACTAACATTAAATTCAGTCAGACAAAACAGAGAGTGAGAACTGCCAAGTGCATGGGGAAATGACTTGTTTTTCTAAATGACTTGTTTTTCTATTTTGGGTCTTTTAAGGTTAGCCATGTTTTGCATTGGGTCAATGCTCCAATCTATATATGACCACTTCTGACTGTTCAGGAGTCGCTTTCATATTGGGCGTTTTCCTTTTTAAAATTAATTTAAGTACATGGTCTTCATGTATGGTTTCCATTGGTCCAAAATTGACCACTGAAGGCCTCTACTATCAATGTCATCACTGTTCCTTGCAGTTCAGGTGTGTCTATATGGAAAATATGTCATGATAATGATGATAATGCTGAAAATGATGAAAGAGCTAACTAATGATTTTTAAAAAGCTGATAACATCATTATGATGACATAAGAAAGGTGATTAAGCCACTGGCTTTTTTCATGTTTTTTTTATGGGATGATGTAAATGTTTCCATGTAATCAGCATTTCCAAGTTGAGTTTTGATGACAGGGCTGCAGCTGCAGAGTGAGATGACATTGTTGCATAGCTCAAAGCTTCCTCTCCCAGCTGTATTTTCATATCAGCAGTACAGTGGCTGTTAGCATATTAGGCTGTTCTTTTCTGCCAGTCGCTGCCATGGTTTACACGTAAATGGAATGACTATAAATCACTACTAAATCACACAGCAGAACTAAGATTATGTTTAGAATAATGACATAGCTATAAATCTTCCCTGCTGCTGACTGGACTAGACAAAAACACAAGTTTATTCTGGTTTTGTAATATAATTTCCAATTCAGATTAAGCTGACATTGATGGATTGTATCATCATTCTCTGAAAATGCAAACTGACTTTTTTTGTTGACAGGCTGACAATCTGACACTAGTTTATTGTGTGGGTGGGCTGCTCTGTCAGTAGTTCGGAGGAATAAAAATCAAATCAAATAGATCGTCAAATGTAGAAGTTTTCATTAACTTTGAGAAAAAGTTTGGAGGACAAACCCGGCCGCTTGTCACTTCAACATGTCACCGCACAGTTTTGTGCATCTCATTGGCTGTGTGGCAACAGAGAAATGGGTTACAGATACTGCTGAATTGTGTGTCTAACAGCCTCCTGGTATTCTCTTTCTGAGTGTAGAGGCACTTACAGGAGAACAGTGATGGCCGTTGGTCATTTGTATATGGATTTCACTGCCACGTTTGAGAAGTTGCGGCTCTCAGGTAGTCACTGCAGCATGAAGAGCAATAAATAGCAGAGTTATCTGACTGTTAAAGTCCACTTACCTCCTGAGGGCCCAGTGCTCTATATGTAAATGAGAGTGCCTTGTAACAAGTATGCAGACACACACACATAGATATTCTCCTTCTTTCTTTTTTTACTCAGACACACAGGTTTTGACGTGTGCGCACACACACACACATTTTCCAAGTGATTCTAACCGTGTTCTGCTTTAGATGAAAACAAAATACTCAATGAAGTCCTTTCCTCCAGCAGGTTGAACGCGAGGTGACTGCGTCCTCCACCGTTCAAGTGTGACGCCTCTGTTTTCCTCTTGTTTGCCTTTCTTTTCCTCCACCTCACACTGGCTCAGAAACAGTTGAATTAGACAGTGTTTGCCAAGCTGTTAATATCTTGAAAATCACTGGGTGGTTTGGTGGTACAGAGGCCTTTGTTTCAAGTTCAGTGTGTTTGTTCAAAGCAAGCCTCTTCGGCTTTCAATCACAATGTTCGGACCGGAGATGAAAGCCAGGAACGCTGACTTTGTTTTCGACCCCACCCCTCTGCGGTTTAGGGCTGACCTGAGAAAGTCTGAAGGTAATGCCAGTTAATCACATACATCAGTCAAGCTAAAGAGAAAGGCAGCAATAACCATGCGTGTCCACCCCTCATTCCCATGGCGTCTTCATGACAGAACGGGTCAGACAGGGAGCAGTGAAAAAAAACAAACTTCAAATATGGAGTGGGTATTTAATTAACCATGACAACATAGTTGGGCTTAACGAGCATTTCTTCCCTGACTTAAGTCTGCCAACCATTCTCTGAAGCTCCTTACAGTTGCTCAGGGCAACTAAACATCTTCACCAGTTAGCCACAAAAATGAGTGCGACGCTTGCCAAAGCTTTGTAAATATGCACAGAGGTGAAAACAGCTCTGCCAACATCCTCCTGGTATACTGGGAATGAGGCTTTAATGAATAGAGGCCTTGGTTTCCTGAATGACGACGCACAGCTGCCCAGCATGTGTGGCGTTCTCCTCTCTCTCTCTCATTCCAGGCTGGTACTGACCTCAGAAAAATGCTTTACTCTTATAATAAATAATGATGTCTGGAAAAAAATAATTATATGTTACAGGCTCAGAACGAAACACATTTAATAACATGAGGAGGTACCTGTGCAAAACATACCTATGACTAGTCAGCAACACTGTTTCATATCATTGTTTGCTGTTACCACAACCTGCATCGGCTCTGCTGTTGCTCTACAATGTGAATGCAGCTTCTTATAAACATACAAATACCAGACTTCAACCATACAAAAACCAAAAACATTTACATGTGTATGCTACACCTAAACTGAATAACATTTACTTAACAAAATCATGAAAATCAAATGAAACCTATTCAACAATACACATATTTTCACACCTGTATGAGTAAAACTCTTTATGCTCCACACAATTCTCACACTGACTATTTAACCAGCTGACAACCTCATATTAGACCTCCAACTGCACTGACTGACAGGCAAAGGTAGTGTAGCCTGCACGGTTACCTGCTTATCTTTGATAATACAGAAAGACTAGCTCTCCAGCGTACCTGGCTGATTCCCTGCAGGTCTAAGGCCATGTTCAGTCCAACGTTAGCCCTGCGTGTAAAAGCACAGCCCTCTCATTCATTTGAATGGAGGCTGTCGTTCGATGCAGCAGGGTGCCAATGCAGGAGATGTCCAGCAAAACAACAAAGGGTCAACGGCTAAAAGTTTAACCAGGTTCAACTTTGTTTGCAGTGCACATTCCTGGTGGATGACTTTGTAACATGAACGCTGTGTTCTTTTTAGTTTACCTCGCGATGAAAGATAAAATATTTGCCACTGTGATAACTTTCCACAAACTCCAAACTCTGTGTGTGTGTGTGTGTGTGTGTACTTCAAAATGTTGTGCAGTGTTTTGGCGTCTGGTAAGCCTTTAATGGTTATTCTAACTGGATTTCCTGGATCGTATTTCATTGCCTGACTGGCACCTTAAACACGCCCCTTTCCTGTCTGAATCATGCTAACTGTGCTAGCTGGGCTTACCCATACATTTTATGGGCTTTTACTGACCAGTAACGTTAATCGAAACAGTATACAAGTATACAGTAAATCTACATTATGTCTACCAATATCCATTTAGTATTCTATGATCTGGTCCAAACACTTCATATTCATCATAAATGTACAGTAAAAAGGACTATTAACCCTTTGCTGGCCACACACAGTACACACTGGTCATTACTATAATGTAGCAAGAAATTCAATATTGAATTGTGTCACCATGTAGCAAAAATTCCCACTAAAAGCTTCATTTTTGAGTTTGTCATTGCCACTCCAAAAGCTCAGAACTATTAGGCAGAAAAAATAGAGATATTTGTGACTGAGCAGTGAAAGACTGTACAGTCTACAGTCTTTCAAGGGCAGCTATTTTGCATTGACAATGCCATGGCTCACCTAAAAGGCAAAGTATTCAAACTTCAAACAAACTTTTCTATCAAGGATCAACAGCAGGAATTAATTTAGATCATTCAAATATTATAAAATACTACAAAAATTCTGACCTCAGCAATACAGAAAGTGAATGTGATTCACTCTTAGATATTATCTAAATTGTCTTAGCTGTTAAATGAGTTTTTCATGTTAAAGCTTCAGTGTTTTAGTCTATTTAGGGAAGCATTCTGGTTGACTTCACTGCAGGCTATCACTTGTGTAGAAGGAAGAAATTCTGCATGTTGAGATTATGAAGTCAGCTATTCTGTTGTGAGGAAACGGTGCAAGAATGGCTTCGTATAAGCGTAATATCCAATATGGCATGCTTTAGTGTGGGTGAGCAATTTTAGAGCAAGCTAACCACCCCTGTCTGTCTATCTCTGTGCTGTACAGCCCTGCATGCAATCGTAGCCCATGCCCAGCTCCATCATAAATGAAAGTGACTTTGAGAGCAAACAAACAAACAGAGCTTAGTGAATCAGTTAGGCAGAAAGAGGCATGTGGCAGGCAGGCAGGTGATGGATGGCGGTGCTTAGGAGCCGTGACTTTTGGGTAAGTGACAATGACACACATAAAGGCCACCATTACCCATTTTAAGATGCGGTTAAAATCCTTATCGACCCGCCCGCCTCACTTGCCAATATGCCAGAGCATCACACCAGCTGGAGCTAGATGGCAGGCGGGGAATGATTTGCATTGACGAGAACCACCCCGTCCCCTCTCTATAACACTCTCACATACACTTTATACATTGACAAGTTTTCTTATGTGAGCAGGGTTTAAACCCAAAATAGAAGAGCATCCGTAGTACTGACCCATTGATGGATTCCAAATGCTGCACTTTACAATTCGTCACCAATGCACTTCAGAGTGAAGTGTGCTGCAGAGTAAAATTAATACCTGACACCAATTTGGCCGAGGACACTTTCTTCCACGTCTCATAATGCTGCTGGAGACACTCACCTGTGCCAAATAATTGCATGAAATTATAGCTTCCTCTACACTGAATTCTGCACTCACGCCAAGTTCAAACATCACATGATGCATCAAGCAGTGAGCAGTAAGTCACATCTTTCCAACTTTAAAAAGCATATCTGTTCGCATAGCTTGCCTCTGTCAAATGTTTGATGCTGGTGGACGGTTCAACCAGACGTTGACAGACACACTTTTCCTATTTTGTCAGAAGGGCAGCCTGTAAGTGTTTCCCCCTGAAGTAGTGCATGAGTGTCTGAAAACAGGGAAGAGAGTTATAAGGTAGAGAAAAAAAAAATCACCTGCAAAACCATTACTGTCATTTAAAGACAATCTTAAGAAGGGGGAAATAGCTTTAAGATGAATCTGGAAAGTGTTTTCTTGTGCTTTGCTGCTTTCTTGAGTGCAGTTAGCACTACGTTTCTGACCTAAAAATGGTTTCAATAAACGAGCTTGCTGTTTACTCAACCTTCATGCAATTTTTGCTTTTACTCTGGCAGCTACTGGTTTTGATGTGCTGCCTTAGCGAGGGGTGTGTGAACAGTACGAGCAGCTCAACACTCCTTCCTCTTGCCGTCACCCTGATGAACAGTTAGCTCAGTCATTGTGCAATAACCCTGTAAAACTAAAAACACCCACCGTACCTACAAATTACATATATTCATTTTAGTTTAAAATATAAAATGTGCAACAACATGCATACATATTCATTACTGTATATCTGAGCAGGCTGTACATACTATACATAACCACCTTCTGTATGTATATAAAGTAACATCACTTTTTTTACCCATTCAATATTAATTCCAGCATTCTTCACACCTTTGCACCATTTGTATCCTGTTTACAGTTTATAGAAACGGTTTCACCTGTATAAAGGCATTGTATGTTATTATCCACTTGTTTCTATCTTTATAGCTATATATGTGTGTGTGTGTGTATATATTTATATATGTGTGTGTGTGTGTGTGTGTAAGCGTAAACATACTTGGTCAACATAGCTGATTCTGAAAATATGAAACAAACTGAGTTTTCGTTGGAAAATTACAGACGTGCCTGTGAAGGAAGATTTTACTGATGATAAGGGCCTTGGATGTTTTTTGGGTGGGGGGTGGGGGGTGGGGGGGGGGGGGGGGGGGGGTAAGAAAATAACTATGAAATGAACAAAAAACCCAGAGAAGTTAGCATGGTTGGGGTTGAATAACATTTTATCAAATCTGAATCTGCTTATCAAACTTAAATCTTCTCGAATCCCTTATCAGATCAGTTTCTTGTTCAGCTTTTAATATTTCCAAGTAACTAAAGTTAAAATTACTGAAAGTCTAAGTCAAAAAATCCTCTGTTGACTGAGGGGTTAAAAAGACATCAGTTTTGATTGAAAAGGCTAATAAATTTCTGCAACCTGAAGCTACAACCTGAAAACAGCATGAAAAGCAACAAGGTTAACTGGGATATTCCAACTACTGAAATTGACATGATGCTATTAGCTGATCCAGAGGGCACAGGGTAACACAAGAATAACTCTGAGGGACTCTGTAGTAGATAATAAAGACAGACTGCTATAAACTTTAGTTATCTGAGTCTACATAGTGAAGACTAAATCAATTACTGAACTGCTAAATGTCAGAAAACAAAACATCACAATTAGCTCCATATCATGCATGTTAGTTACCATATTGGCCCAAATATAGGAGGATATTTTATTCTGGAAATTACATTTGAAAAAATGGGGGTTGTCTTATACACAAGGACTAAACATATTTAGTCTTCATAATGTCCTTATTGAGTGTGCCAGTGTAACATCAGCTCCTACAGCGTGTTGCATTATGGGTTGTTTGTAGCCTTATTGTTTCTAGGCTAGCAAGTGTCTCCAAGTCTCAGTTGGTCTTTTAGAGTCAGTCAGCCCTAAAAGTGTTTGTTAGCTCAGTTTAACCTGCAGGAGTTTCTGAGGGCTTGTACAACTTGTTTTTTCTGCCACAGAGGAAATACATTAATGACAAGTGAAAGTGGGTCTAAAGTGTCTTTTGACATTTTTACTGCAGAATTATCTGTCAACCAGTCAAGAATTACTGCTGTCACTGGTGCCGAGGAGCTCAAAAAGACAAAAACAAAAATGTTAACTGCCAAAGAAAACAAAATAAGGAGTGTGTGAGTAACTGTCTGATAGACAAGCTACAAAAATGTGGGATCTTCATTTTGCTTTAATGGTATTATTTCACTTTTACAAGAAGAGGCTTCAAGAATGAGGACTCTCCTCTTCTTTAATAATATTAATAATATCTCAGGGGAACTTCCCCAGAGTGAATGTGTGTTGTATCCTCAAAAAGTTTTTTTTTCGTCCATAAAACGGGTGTTAGAGAAGGGGAAGTCATCTTATAATCAGGGTCGTCTCATGTTACAGGAATATTTTTGTGTTCCAAGTTGAGTGACAAAGACAAAGAGTGACCAGAGACAGTACAACTGTAAAGAAAATCAGTATATTGAATCAGTATATTCGTAGACATTTATTTTAATATTCACATATGAGCTACACAGTCCCACCAGATGTCAGTTTAATGCAATCAAAAACAACAGTCCTGCAACAAAAACTAGCTTTGTGAAGCTTAAAAGGTTGGATTTTGGTTGGGACTGTGTCAGAGAGGTGTTGATTTAAGTCCATGGAAATTGCGGGGGCTGCAGTTTTGCTAATGTAGTATTGGATTGCATTACCTCCCCCCCAAACATTATCACTCCTTCATGAACCCATTGTGTCCACAAAGTCATGCACAAGCCCCCGTGTGTCCTGCCCCCTATCTGACAGTCCTGCCTGCCCATAGTAAATCGTTTCTGAGTGGGACTGATTCCAAAGGCCCTCGGTCAAGACTGTGCTGCAGATGAAATGGATAAAGACTATGAATAGAGATCACATTTCCTCCAAGCAAGAGCATGACACACAGATACACGGTGCTAGGAGAAAATCCATAAATGCAAATGGTGTTTTGGATGCACTGTGGTGGCTGCAGGACACAAGGAACTTCATATTATAGCTCAACGAGCTCATTGGATCACGAACAGCCGAGTGGGTGCTGCATTGATTTCTGGCAAATGCCTTGATGTTGACTTGCTTATTCCAGGGCTTTTTGGGGGGGGGGGGGTAATGGGGGGGGGTGTCATGTCTTTTTACTGATGCAAATTTTTATTTTATTCTGTACAACACCAAGCAGGAATTGACATAGTGCAGGAGGGAAGACTGAAATTGACATTATTATTAACATACCTATTTTTCAATTTTCTATCTGAGTCAGTAAAGGAGAAATAATTTCAACTTAAAATGAGATGACTGACCTTCAGCAGTCTTGTAAGTAAAAATAAGTTAACACACTATTAGCACAAAGAAACCAATTATCTAAGCGTAATGTTTAGTGTGTGTGTCAGATGTATGTGTGATCTAGTGGAAGCACTGGACGCTATAGTTCTTCCATGTTAATTATCCACTAATCATAAATATACATGACCCATTGGCATTTTGAAGCATGAGATTTTCTGAACCTAGCTAAACACATTATATCATCATTCAACACCCTATCTAGCCCCAGACAACTCTAATGTTGGCAAATTGCCTCCATAGTGGACTGCACTGTGGTGAAGATACACTTATGAGTGTATTTTTACCCCCAGCAAGAACATGACACACAGCGCTAGGAGAAAATCTATAAATGCAAATAATGTTGTGTTTATCGTGGTAGCTACTGAACAAGAGGATCTTCATATCGAAGTACAATAAGCTAACTGGTTGATGCACAGTCCAGTGGGTTTCACATTGATTTCTGAGAAATATCTGAGTAGATGTTGATGTTCTTGTTCCAGGGCTGTTGTTGGTTGGTTGTTCTGCTTTCCTGACTTTAAGCTAACTTGCTATTATTCCTGCGCCCACACCAAACTGCAGATCAGTATGTAGGTGGATCAGAATACTTGATTCAACTGGCACAGTTTTTTGGAGAACAGTTTCAAAAAAGCATCAGTCAGAGGTAAATAAATAATAGAACAAAATAAATGTCAAACGAGGACACTGGCCAGTTCTCTTTCTTGTCTTGCATTTGTAACATCTGCTAACAGCATCAATATTGAAACTGGATGATAAACCAACAACACCAATCAAATACACAGCACTGAAAGATGACACGACTTTGGATATACACCATTAAAAAGACAACACCAGGACAAGGATCGTAATTTCAATGAGTGAGTAAAATTGTGGGACTGACAAAAGCAGAATAATTGCCGCTAATTTTGGTTTTCTCTCACATAATGACTTTTAAACAGTGTCATTAAAGTAATTGAAGGGTCTTACCTGCAGTAAGAAGTACACAAAATGGAGCTGAACACTGGCACCAGATCAGCTCCCACCCTGCTGACCAGCTCGTCATCCCCGGGGACAGATCGGCTGCCCGTCCAGCTACCTCGCTGCTCTGTACCATCAAACCAGCCCGCTGCTCAATTCAGTCTCAAATCAGAAGACAGAAAGGTGTTTGTTAGTTAGTGTAGTGTTTTGTTGGGCTACCTTGCTACTTAGTGGATAAATAGCTCACTATCTATATTACCCATATGTTATGAGACAGTGTAGCAGTGGTGGAAGAAGCATTCAGATACTTTACTCAAGTAAAAGTACCAATACAGCAATGTAAAAATACTCCATTACAAGTAAAAGTCCTGCATGCAAAATCCTACTTAAATAAAAGTATTAAGTAAATATTAGCAGTAAAATGTACTTAAAATATTAAAGTAAAAATAATGATTTGGTCCCACTGATATATTAATATATATGACATCATACTGAAGCATCATTGTGTAAGCAGCATGTTACTGTTGTAGCTGCTGGAGGTGGAGCTAGTGTGAACTACTTTATATACAGTTATATATTCGGATATTGTGAATCACCTCATTAGTTTGTTCTCCTACACAGGTTTATTTAATTTGCATTCAACTACACCCAAACAATTAACACCACACAGGTTGTTTGATTTGGAATCTGTTTATTAACTTCTAACCTTACAGTGTTTTATATGGAGTGCGCACCACTTTAGGGTTACACAGGCAATTTTCTTATATTAATTATTCGTTTCTTACCATGGTTGTTGGGGGACGTCCTGTCCTGGTGGAGCAAAAGGTGTGCCTGAAAGCTGTGGACTTTTAAATACTGGAGCAGCCTCATCAGGTCGAACCATGTGCTGCCATGTCATAGGGGGGATTTGGGTTTAGTTAGTTTTGCTTTGTATTTATGGTGTCCATATTGTCAACCCTTTTTTATGTTATTTGGTTTGGTCAAGCCACTATATATGTTTCCTTGTGTCATTGTATTAGGTCAGTTTGTTCAGTTAATGTCTTTTTTGGTCGTTGTTATATTGGGTATAGTTATATTTTGTTGACCTCTTTTATAGGTCTAGTTATCATATTCTTGGTTTGTAATGTTTTTTGCGTTTTTTAGGTAAATAAAAACCTATTTTACCATCTACAGCTCTTGTTTCCTCATACCTCACTGCTTGGTCCCTAACATTCATCATATTATCTAGTGTATATTATTCTTGTTTCTTCATTATTGCATGATACTTGAGAATATGTAAAATACTTATTCATGCTAGAATGAAAAACTTTAGATGTATCCATAAATCTTATTGTTTATTATATAAACCTGTACAGAGAGCTAATGGGTGGCTCAGTGGCATGCTTAAAAGAGACAGGTTCCACATATATTATATCATCCAAATTCCCTCTTTGATGTTATCCCTGTCTTCACCACATCAATGGAGGATACTCAACCCAGCTGACTCTCCTCTTCATAAATGCCCAATTCTCTGAGGAAAGTGATGAAATAATGACTGCTGATGAATGTATTCTTTTTGTTCTTATGCATCATTTATGCATCTTGTCCCGCTTTAGATGTTGTGGTACCTGTGCTGCATCCTATGCCCATTCATGGAACATTTTTTTGTCTTTTTAACAACATAGTCTTCTTGGCATGTATACATTGATTAATGCACATTATTTGAACATAAGGCAACACATGGATGAAAAGCAAATTCCTACTGATATAAATATGTAAAGAATATGAAAATATTGCATTCATGGAGACATACTGCTTGCTAATATTTACTCTAGAAAGTGAAATTATTAGTGTGTAAATTTACAGTGACCTTCACCTTCCAATGCAAAAATAATGCAGCAGAGCTGAAACTGGACTCTGAAAAATTGGCACATAACGTCTTTTAATAAATTAAGCATGATTTGGCCCAACACCTTTGGAATATCTTATGCTCAAGCATTAGTTTACTTATCTTTCACTGGATGGATGACAGCTAAGCTACAATCATGGATTATTTATTGCCACAGTCAATCTTCTCCACATGCATGCATAGGACTGGTGTGGATGCAAAACATGATTAGACAGCCTGATAAATACTTTGGACAGGCCACAACTTTTGCATCATTTTGGTCTAACAGATGTCATCTAAAATGTGTCCAAGTAAAACACTTGCATAAAAAATAAGATCGTCTACTGACCTAAAAATATGCAAAAAGGTCCAAATTAAAGTGCCGCCCTTATTATCCAGAGAAAAAGAAGATGCAATATTTATTACTTCCGTGCTTTGACATGTGGAATAAGACCTCACTAACAGAAGCAATTATCAGTGGACTCGACAACCTAAATGAAGTAAACAATTATGCTTCCATTTTCCTCTGAACAAGTACAGAGAGGAATAATAATTTTAAAAACCCAACACTAGTTCAAACAAAAAAAAAGAAAATGACAAACATACTCAGTGGAGAAAACGATTAAACGCAGAGCAGGCGCTGGCCCTTCCCCAGTTAGTACATGATTCAGGCAGCACTCGGTGGTGTGTATGTGATGGAATTAGTTTAAAATGCACACAGAAATAATGACTGCTGGAACTGGGCTGATTCAGCAGCTGAACAGGTGTTGTTGGAATTATATCAGATGGAATCAATTCATACTTAACATCACCCAGCCATACATGCTTTGCATTAGGCGGCATAAAATCTACAGAGGCATTATGGCTAATTATTATCCTGACTGCAGGATAACATGAAAAATAAATCTCATCATTTGGTCCTGTTAAAACATTACCATCATAATCCAAGCACTTCTAAGCGAATAAGAAAATAATAAGTGCTTGAGCTAAATGCTAACATAAGCATGCTAACATGCTCACAATGACAATGCTAACATAATGATGTTCAGCAGGTATAATGTTTACCATGCTCACTGTCTTAGTTTAGCATGTTATCATGCTAACGTTTGCTGATTAGCACTAAATATAAATTACAGCTGAGGCTGATGGGAATGTCATTAGTTTTAAACCAATACATTGGCCAAAATAACATAGCAGAGAAAAGTAGTGTATACACACTGTATTTTAGCTCCCAGAAATGTTTATTTTCCTGAAAAGCAACACTCTAAACTCTACAGGGTCTTAATCAGGCAAAATCAGACATTTTTTGGGAGCTAAAATCCAGTGTGCAGACACTCCGCCTTTTTCGATTAATGAAGGACCAGACCTAAACAGGATGGGGTGAGCACAGCTACCTCTCTCTAATCAACATTTTGACCTGATGATGGTGTTAGATGAAAGTCAGGGGAACTCCAAGAATATAACAATTCATGCAGGGACATGAATATCAAATTTCATGGCAAACTTTCCAATAGTCAAGGGATCACCAAAGTGATACACCATCTGGGAACCATGAATTTCTATTTAACATTTTGTGCCAATCCATTTAATAATTAGGATATTTCAATCCGATCTACCACCAAAGTGGTAGATCAACAAACAGACTGATATTGCCATCCCTGAGGCATGCTGGTTAAAAATAGCAAAAAATGTAAATATCTTTCACGTTCAGTTTGCAGGAGGTACTGCACAATCTAACAATGTCCAAACAGAAAACACTAACAGATGAATCCTGAAGGTAATTTGTCCAGCAATTTAACATTGCGCTTTATAAAGTTGTCTTCACAGAAAAAAAAGAGCTAAAAATAAAAATTTTGTTATGCTGCCAGGCAGGCTTCAAAAACACTGAATCCTACATTTCCCATAATGCAGTTTGGTAGCATATTTTGTTAGCTAGAGTTAGACCCTCCCTGCCTCATAAAGGTCTACATCTTTAAAACGGTGGACCTCAAGTTTGTAACGCAGGCTTTCATTAAAAAAAAAAAAATGTTATCTAAGCCGAGATAGCCCTGATGACATCATCATTATTATTATTATTATTATTATTTCTCAGACCTGAATCTCTTCCAGAGCCACAGAAGACTTGTTTTAATTCATTCAGTCTGCTTGATATTGTGTTCATGTTACCAGATTGTTTGTTGAGGGGGGTTCTTTTGTTTTATTTGTCCTAACCAATAAATAGCAAGTGAAGTATCAATTCCACTATTTTCAGTTGACAAGGAAACTTTAGTAGCAGTTGCTGGTAGTTATTATCTTAATGTTTGTCACATTGGTTAAAGAAATATATTAATATAAGAGTTATTTAGGTGTGTGGATTGGCATTAACTTGTACAGCAGTGTCGGTATCATCCATGTTGTCCCCATTCTTAATCTTGTCTACTAAGCTCTGACTGTTTTCCCAAACAGCCATCAATGGAGACCAATTTCTGAGACGCATGCAGTGATTAAAAGGTCTGGAAGCAGTCGAACATGAGACATTATACAAACTATTTTACAGGCTGAGCAGCACTCTCCATGATGAGTAAACTGACCTTTATGTGTAAAATCTGCAGAGTAACCACTCACAACACTCATACTGGAGGAGCAAATAATTACATAGCTGTAACTTGGCAATTCACAAAAAATACTAAAACTGTTTGGATCACACCCTGCTTTGTTTACTTTGCTGACAGTGATATCCTAAGGAAGAAATGGAGAAAATATGATATTTTATTGCTCTAGCACATGTCAGAACCAAAATGATTTTTATTCATGAATTTTAATATGAAAAAAGTGAAGAGTTGTATAAATCCACAGTGAAGCAAGTGTCAAAATTCTCATCATAATCAACTGTTATGATGGCAAAACCTCGGAAAATAGTCTAAAGAAGTCAAAACTACAGCAACACTTGTATATAGAATAACTTTATTGTTAGGTCGTGCAATAAAGATCTACATACTACAAGTGTTGCTGGAGTTTTGACCTCTTGAAACTTTTTTTTCCCTTCTCCGTGCACCTTGGAAGTAGGTGAAATTGTGGCAGAAACCCTTACTCTGCTTCTACAAAACCTCAGAAAATAAAGCATGTTTTGAAAATAACTGTTATTATACTTTGAAACCAACTCCAACGGGTTTTGGTCAAGCTGGAGGAAGAACAAGATCTTTGCCAGAACCTCAAACCAAACAGAGCCTCCATCACATTCCTTCACACACCAAATCCCAGCCACAACATAGCTGACCTCTTTTCGTTGAGCAAACGTGGCAAACAAACTGATGCTAAGAGGGTATCAGGTGACCTGCAGATACAGGACATCATGTGGGAAACTGTGTGCTGGTGGACATATTTTATACTGTTTCTCTCCTTTGCGGGTTTTTCCCACACAGCTCAGAGCAGGACAACAATACCTGCCAGCTCAATTCATCTCTGCTTGTGATTTATTGGGGTTTCAACAAGGTTAAAAAGTTACGGTCGAGTTACGTCTCGTCTTCCATATTAATTACATAAACAGAATGGTGTGTGAGGCAGAGATGGGCACTGATATTCCCTGAAGTTGCACAGATCGATCAATATCGATCAGCAATACTTTGATGTATGGCAACAGCTCACGCTTGAGACCTTGGGCAGTTTGATGGCGTCCAGAAATGGTGCTGTTAAAACGATTCCCCCCAAAATAGATAGGATGGGGATCTAAACGCGCAGACACGCACGCACACACACTCACAAACACATTTGCGCTGTCATTGTTTTCCTATCTTTCTTACTTTCTCTCATGCAAATACCACTTTGTCGCACAACCACACAAAGACACAGTCCTGTGGATCTTTTTCTCTGGGGTTGGTGTGATGAATATGAAATGAAATCCATATGGTTCTGTCAATAGCATGGCTGCCAACACAGCTCCACAGCCATTATAAGTGGCTACACCTCAGGCAATACACAAGTTAATGAATAGTGCAAGCAACCAAAACGGAACATTACTTCATAGCCTCGTCATAAATGAATAAACATGAGTGAGAGTATTGCAGGAATGAAATGTTTACTCATAAAATTCCTGTTTCACTTAAACACATTTTGGATTTTCACCCTGACACTTTAATTTAACTGGGTGGCTTTTATTTAAATCAAATCAGAGGGGAGGAGGAAGAAGGGAAAAATGGAAGTAGAGAAGGTTGTGGGAGAGCGTAAACACACACATCTATTTCTATATATTCTCACATGACCACACACATACACACACACATACATTCAAGGACAGAGGGGAATTAACAGCAGGCGGAGGCAGGTCTCTTTCCCTGGATGCTTCAGGCTATTTCAGGAGGCTATTTCAGGTCTTCTGTCTTCTTCCTGTGACTCCTCTCTCCTTATATCCATCTGACTGCAGCTGAGGGAGGGCACCGGAGTATTTTTAACGCTGTCTCATCAACACTTTTTTGTTTTTTTTTTCAGATATACCTCTGTTCACAGTTTATCACTTTATGTAAAGCAAGATGGCAAAAAGGGCCCGTTCAACTTTAACATTTAGCTGCAAAAATAACACAAACATTTGACCAGGATACCGGATCAGGTGAGCTTTTTTGGTTTGTTTTTTGCATTGCGCTGACTAGCAGGAAAGTGTGAGACTCTACACAGAATGTTTCAAACCTTAGGGGTTTATGGGATGAGCAAAGACAAATTTCTGGACCTAAAATTGTATTTCTTTAAACAAATGAAAGGCAGTTTGAGCCGTGTAAGGTAATTCAATTTATTTTGAATCAGTGTTTTTCATGAATTTTCAAACACGATATCTTAACATAAATCATGATTTCATGTTATTGCTAATTTTTTTTTTTTATCCAAAAACAAATCACATGAAGCATATCAAATATTTTGTGACATGCTTGAATAGTTTGGTATTCTGAGAAGTAGCAGCCAGACAGGCGGCCTGTTTGGAGGGAAAATCCAAATCTGGAGCCAGATGCAGGTTCTAAACTAATAGTCTGTGTACACACAAAGACAGAAACACACTTGCACATTTTATTTTTATTAGATTCAGTATAAAGCTGTGCATACGCATGGTTATGGTTTATAAATCTCAGTCTTTGTGAAACTGGGCACATGTGCACAAGTGTGATTTCCACTCTAGCAGTTAGCCATGAATGGATATAAACACCTTTCATAACCTGTTTGCATGAGAATGCCTTTGCTTGTTCCACTCCTCTTTATACTTGTCAATGAAAAGAAAGGTAAAGAAAAAAATAAAAAGCACAATTTTACATATTATGTTTCAATGTTCTACAGCAATGACAGAGGAAATGTTGTTATATCATCATTACACATGGCTGCAGTTATTTATAGTATCACATGTACCTGTAAACCATCATCTGCAGTGATTTCTCAATCTCCATCATAAACTTCACAAATATAATCAATGATGTACAGCAATTATATCGTAACAGACTTTACAAAGTGCTTCACTATAAACCTTTCAATGAAAAGAACATTAACACAGATATAACGCAATAAAATGATGCTGCCAATGTAAATAGAAGGAGGTAAAAATGGATCACACCAAAGTAATTAATCCAATTTAATGTCAGAGATGTGACTTTGTTGGGCTTGTTACATATTGCTGTGTAGACGGTGGTTAACTCTCTCTCTCACCTTATTTTTCTATCGCTCCAGACAACCATGTGTTATCATGAGATCTGGAGTATGTGTGACATGCACACATCCTGTGTGGTTATAAATACCAGTTGATCTGTCGTAAATTGCATATGCATATTTTTTGTGCATACACATCGTTTATATATCTGGTGTACTCAAACACACTAAAAATGAAGAAAAAGGTATCATAAATAAACATGATAAAAAAAAAAAACTTCTGCATAATCAAGCAGGTTTGACAGGTAATTATTTTTCATAAACATGGACAACAATTGATGAACCGACTCCTTTGGGATCCAATCAGGCTCAGAAATATTCTGCAGGAATATGTCTCATATAGTGCTGACATCTTTGTTTCACAGTCACATCAGACAGCAACAATGTCATGCTGTATGATGTACAGAAACAAATGAAATCTCACACCTCTGGCACATTTTGCTTCTCACTTGCTGTAAGATAATTGAATTAAATGACTCGAGTGGATTAATATGATGGATATCTTGCAGGGGAGATGATGAACAACAGTGTCCTTTTACAGATTCATGGTCGAGAAATGATGATTATATGACTGTGGCTCTGTTGATAGCTGATGTTCGGTTTAGATCAATTTCAGTTCACACCTGACATCAAAATGTTTCTCTGTTGATATCAGATTTATTGTCCTCATTGGGAAGCTGCAACCACTGAAAACTAAAACAAGTACATGTACACACATGGTCGGTGCTAGCAGTGGCAGTTTGGTACCTTGCCTCAGCCTCACAACCTTGTCCCTGTTGGTTGGTGTAGAAAAATAGACTGTATCCAAATATGTCTGGGACATTTTGTTGTGCTATACAGAAACTAAAAAAGTTGACTAGGCAGTCTTTCGATGTGATATGGGACACTTTTATTTAGATTTTGTGCTTCTTGCTGCAAAATTTGTTCACAGTTGTTTTCATTCATGAGGTTCTCTTGTGGCAATAATAGCTCCACAAATAAAAGCTTTTGGTTAGCGAAAGTGAAGATAAAATGGGGGTAAAATGAGCTGCTGATTATGTGCCAAAGTCTGTCAAAGAAATTTGAAAATTCAATACATGGTTGAACTAGAGGGTGTTTGTAGTGCAAGAGGTGTTTTTGACATCAGACACATGGAATTTTTAGCCAAGCTGGCAGCGTAGCTCTAGGGATGGCAAAATCAGTTGGTCCACCACTTTACTCCAAACTAAAACATCTTAACAACTGTTGGATTGGTTGCCACGAAATTTTATGCACATCTGTGGTGCCCAGAGAATTTATCCTAACGACTTTGGTAGTGCTCTGACTTTTCCTCTAGCGCCGCCATGAGGGTAACGTTTTTGGTTCAGAGTGAAATGTCTTAACAAGTGATATTTTATTGCAGACATTCATGTCCTCTCAGGGGGAGTTTTAATAATAATAATAATCTCCTGACTCTTGGTGCTATCATCAGGTCAGACTTTTCATTTGTCTAATAGTGACTAAATACCCTCAACATAAATGACATTCTCATCAGCTTAAGCTGTATTTTGTGTGCTAATTAGCAAATGTTAGCATGCTAGCACACTAAGATGCTAACTATGAGATGCTTACCTAAAGATCTGCATATAAGCACAACAAAAGATAAAAATAATGAGCCCTACTTCATATGCAGACACATACATGCTAAATACAGCCTAAAAATCTAATCCCAAAGCATCATCTGTACATTTTTGGGTATAATCACATCTGGATTCGGTAGTGACAAATTGTGATCACATTAGTGACGATGGATTTCAATGTTAGGTGTGAACACAGCCTGATTCTTATGAAGATATAGATGTTTTTCACACCGTAGTCACGCTTGGTTCCCTATAGCATCCCTCATTGGTTTATAAGTCCTCTGTCACCGCTCCTTGTGGGCAATATCAGTTCACAAAAAAACAGACGTTCTGTAGCGGTGCCTGGCAGCTGATGGGGGGCCGCAGCTGCTTCATGGAACTGTGCCATTTCTTCACATTTCCCCACGGGCTCGGTGACAAGCTGACCAGAAAAGAGGAGAACAGGACATATTGATCAGTAGCTAAGAGTAGAACAGAGCCACTCAGAGTATCAAACCTGGAGGGGGAGGACAGAAGAATTGGCACTTCTCCCCTGCGAGTGTGAAGGACTCCAGTGGGGTCTTTTGTCTCCAGTCTGACAGGGCCCCTCAGTGCCTCATTACAGTCGGCCCTGCCTGTTCCCAAACAGACATTTTTAGCTCAAGTTTTTCACTGGACACCTCTGTGTTTCCTACAGGTCTTAATCCAAATATACTGTTGACTGTTTGAGGTAGAGATTTAGAGTAAGTAAATGTTAAACACTGAGCCACAACACAAAGCACCTCTTTGTCAGTTGAATCTGCTTTATATTCCTCAGTGCATTAGGAACAAAGGAAACCACACACGCGTTTGAAACATAATCAGCATTTCAGTACTGATTGTAACTGTGGTGGGAAAAACTCATTTCATTTCATTTTCAAAGCGGCGGCTCTACAGCACCTTGCTTCGGTAATTGTTACCCTCGGAGAGCTGCCAAGAAGTTGGATGGTGTGCCAGATTAGCTGTGTGTGGTTTGTCTCTCACTCGGGCCCACCTTGTACCCAGCCTCTCGCACAGGCCTACACTGGCACTGGTTCCTACCATCTGTCAGAAACTGGGGCTTTGAACCACTCCCCCACCTTTTCCATATATAAAAAAAACAAATCATTCCAGCACAGAGAAATGGTATGGTAACAAGTGAAGAGACCAAACAAGACATTTTCAAACTATCATCACTAGAACCAACCGTATGCTCTCGTTTTGTTATGTTGAAAAACCACACAAAGGGCCGCTTCAATGAAAAATACATTTAAAAATTTAACAAAAAACCTATTTCCAGAAACTGTATTCTTATTACTCTATAAGAACACACTTTGAACAGTTTTTATGGGGGTTTTTCTTTGTTAGAAGGAAATTTTACTGACTTTACCTATTTTTTGTGTGCTAATTTGGGTAAACTAAAGGAACAATTTGAAATTTTGGGAAATATGCTTATTCGCTTTCTGGCCAAGAGTTACAACAATACCACTCTCACGTCTGTATGTTAAATGTAAAGCTATCACCAGCAGATGGTTAGCTTCATCTGGCACAAAATCCCGCATAAAACAAAATTTGTCATTCTTACACTTTGTTTTTTGTACAGATTAATCAAACAAGATATAACTTTATTAACTAATTAGTGAGCTTTAGAGGTGCTGGTGGGTATCTTTGGACTGAGTCAAGCTAGTTGTTTTCCCATTTCAGTCTTTGCGCTAAGCTAACCACCTCCTAGTTGTAGCTTCATATTTACCTTACTGACATGAGAGCAGTATCAATCTTCTCATCTACCTCCTGGCTAGACAGCGAATAAGCTTGCTCCCCAAAATGTCTGTATGTATGAATATCAATTCCACATTGAAATTCAGCTATATTATATTAGCTGAAAATTTCAGGATTGATTCATGGCCCAGTGTTAGATTCAAACAATGATAAAAGAACTGCTGTTTTAAAAGAGTGACATAAAGGCATCAGTCATCGGAAGCCTGTCATTTATAATCAGTCTTTGCAGGAGGGTCAAAACATGTGACCTTACTAGCTGCAGTTGGCAGACTACTAGCACGCTTGAGAGGCAACAGACAGTCTGGGCTCAGAGCACTGCAGGGAAGGGCAAACGTGGCAGTAATGTTCCCTGATGCACATGTCCATAGATATTCTCCTTTCAGCCCCTTGTCCCCATCTACCACATTACACCAAAAAGCACCTTTCAAAAGGAGCCACACCTGCTTGTCAAAGCTATGGCTTGAAACCCCCTGATCAATGGTGCAGATGGATGGTCATGGACAACCAGCAAGCCTAGGGAGAGAGAGCGGAGGAGAATAGGGAGAGCAGGGACAGTGATGAGCGAGGGAGAGTGTCACTCTGATGTACATGCTGCAGCTCTGCCCCTCAGAGGAACATGTAACACCTCAGATTTCACACACAGTGACATCAAACAAGGCCCGGCTGATCTGTAAAGGCTTCATTTGTCATTTGCACATACACTTTCAGCCTCTGCGGCTCCTAATTATGCACTTCTAAGAGCAGAGTATCATTTGTAATGTCTACTCTTTCATTCTACTATCTCAAAAGCATACTCTTTTTTTCTTCTTCTTCATCTCCTTTGTAGAAGCAAGGGGATGCAAATGACGTGGCTTCTTCCAACCAGAGCCCTTTAAATGACTCACTGTGCAAGTAATTATAAGGCAGATCCATGCAGGAAAAGAGCACTTACTAAAGCTGTGTAAACTTTCTTGATTGATAGGAAAGTATCAAACCACAATTAGCCAATAACTAGCATGGATCACATACAGTAGACCAACATTATGGGTACATAAATAGAAATGACTTCTTTGAACTTCTTGAGCCTTTTCTAATGCTGATAAATGTTGCGCACTGTTAATGTCCCATTAAATTGCTTTTGGTGTTATGAATTATAAAAATTAATCAATATTTAGATGGTTATTGTAAGTGTGTACCTATCAATGTGAATGATCTTTGCTGTGTTATCCTTGATGTTTTTTTAATCATGTGTGGAAGAGGCAAGCCTTAGATGCATGTGTATTTTCTAAATAATGAAATAAATTTGATCAATCAGTAATTCTTTACTTACATAACAACAAATAGCCCTCAGTAACAAAACATGTGAATAAAAAATGAAAAACTGCCAGTGTGATTTCTGCCTTACCATCATAAACATATCCTATTTAAAATTCTCACTTTCTACAATATCTAAGCAGGAAAGTATATTATGGTTAAGGTTTATTAATTGTGGTTATGGCATAAACTGTAAAATGGTCAAGGTGTGGTAAATGTTTGGCAACTAAAGCTCTAACTTTGTTAGAGGGGACATATGCTTTTGTGATTTTCTGTTATTTATATACTGTTATGATGTTATGCTAAACATGTTCCAAAACTTGATGTTTAGGTATATAAAAATGCTCCCTGCAACTCTAATTTTTCGGACCACAATTTGTGTCAAACATGTATGGATGTATTTAAGAAGTTGATATTTCAAGTAAAGAACGAGAAAAGTAGTGAAATCCTACTACTTTAGCCTCTGCAGCTGGCAGAAGGCTGCACTCACACCGAATCCGGCAATGCGGCACGTTCCCTATCACCTGTCACTACATGGCCCATTTGTGTAATGTCATGTTTTAAACTTTAACCCCCTCAATCCAGAGGGACTTAAAAGCTGTCTGCCAACCGCCGTTAAACAACAAAAGAGAAGAATTTTAACCCCCGACCTGGGCCTTTCCCTCCATTTCCTACCCACAAACTCAAACAAATGGACACAAACCAAAGCTATCGTTATTTTGCAGCGTAGCCAGATACAGACGTCAAAGCTGGGTACATGCCCAATATCAGCTATATTTCAGGCTGACTGTGGAGCAGTATGGGCATATGGCAGGAGCAGCGATGGAGGTGTACTGTCAAACTCAGTGTTTGTCCAAGCCCTCAGGACAGCAAGGCTCAGTAACAACCACAGATCAACACCTCCCAGGTGCAGAACATCTTGGCCCGCTGCCTCAGGTTTTCATGGGAGACAAGGTCTTTCCTTTGCTGCGGAACCTCATGAGGCCGTATCCAGGACGAAACCTGTCGAGAGAGCACTGCCTGTACAACTACCAGCTGTAACGTGCTAGGAGGCTTGTGTTTGCCTCCGGCATACTCACCAGCCAGGTCCGTATCTTTCGCTGGGTGATGGGCGTTGAACCAGTGGCAACAGAGGTGGTTGTTAAGGCTGCTCATGCGGTGGGACGGGGGACATCCCCAACTCCATCAGCGATGACAGAGCTGGTGAGGGATTGTTGCCTGTCCAGCAGCTTGAGAGCAACAGAGAGGCTTTCTCCAACTGCAACATGTTTGCAGATTATTTTTCCTCCCCTGCTGGTGCAGTCTCTTGGCAGCACAATGTTATTTGAGGCACCAAGCAACATAATAGAAACCCTGAGGAGCTTGGAGGATCTCTGAATGTTTGTGCATGTTGTCTTTTTTTGGCCTATATGACAATATCTGTTTCACCCTGACACTGAACATGTCATGTCAACCAACGCTTTGCTGCCTGGTATAACTTTTGAGGTCATAGTAGGTGGTGGCGGTGTAGTGGAGTGTGTTATATTGACAAATAATTTTATAATTATCACCTTACTCACGATGTCTGGATTGCATTAGATTGCACAGGTGTTTCTCTTTTTTTTTTTGGAACTTAAGTGTTTATTAATTTTGGAAAGACATAATAGGCACAGTCATTCAACAACTATAGTATTAATAGCAGCATTTCAAGGGTCATATCATGTAGTGCAAGTACTGTGCATGTGAGTACATAGTTTTGTTGTACATGTAGTGGACAGGTATTTATTGGTATAAAAGTTAACAGCTATAATATTATGCAGCTATAACAGCTATATGTTTGAATAACCATTAGTGACTCTGTTACTAATTAAGACAGGTATAGTCAAAGTTCTTGTTCCTTCAGAGTCCACGTCTACTTGATTATCTTTCAGCATACTTTCATATGATGCTATTTCTACCATTGCACTTGCCCATTTGTTTATGTATAAGCTTTAACAGATTTCCAGTGTCTTCAAATAATCCCAGAAGCTGTGAAAATGACTGAGAATACACATTTTGTCACATTTAGCATTTGGGATCTCTCCTCAAACAGACACAAGCTGGGAGTCAGAGCAATTATTAAACCAGACCGTTCACTTAGAACTCCTACAACTTTAACTCACAATGTTCTGTGCACTCTCATATAATGTTGACGATAGAGGTCAGACAACTCTATGGTCAGTAGTTTTGATAGGAACAAAAATAGGTGTTTCTAATGAAGTCACTGAGTGTAATAAAAGTATAAACATCCTCTTAAATCAAAATTATGAGTTCCTACTGACCAAAGGGTAAGAATAAATGATAACAAAATGTGACACCAGTATATATTCAAGTATATACAAGTATATATATTACATATTGCACTCAATTTAATAATACATTGCACACCAAAATATTAAAAAAGAAAAAGAAAAAGAAAAAACACTACCTTGTGCAAAACTATTATATGCATTTATATGTTGTACCCAGAATCACAGTTCATCCCCAAACTCGACTTCATACACTAGTTGCTCAATGCGGCACCGTAGCAGTCGTCCCTTTGATGGGGGACCTCAGTGTTGCCGCCAGGCTCAATCCAAAGTGCTCCTCCTTGTCTGGACAGCTACAAAGTGTGCTCATCACCTGGGCCTCAAATTCAGAGAGCTGTGTGTGTCATCTCTTGGGGCAAGAGGGTCGGCTCCTCCCATGCAGGGGGTTGCTGAGGCTTTGCAGTGCTCTGGTGTAGCAGGGCAGAGGCTCTGCAGGGGCCATGAAGGACCAGGTGTGACAGGGCTTGAGCTCTGCAGGGGCCGTGAAGGACCAGGGTCCTGGGTGTGCAAGGCCACTCAAAGGGCATCATGGGTCCTGGTGTGAGCCTGCAGAAATTCTCCTGAGGCATCAACATGCGCATCACAAGGCTGATGGCTGTGCTGGTGCCTTTGTGGCAGTAGGGCATGTTAGCATCACTCAGTATGGGGCTCGGCTCAGATGCTGAGAGACTGTTCGTATCTAAAAAAACAGTGTCATGCCCCATATTAGAAGATGTTGGTCTACCCTGGACATAGGGCTCAAGGAAGTGAAGCAGTGGCATGAACTTTCATGTCCTGTTGGGCTATGGTGCGAACTGCTTCGTCTCTCCTTCTCAGCAATGTGATCCTTCCTGTATCTGTCTCGGAGATTTCTTCACTTCCTCTTAGCGTCCTCCTCTACATGTGCAATAAACACAAACAAGACAAATTAGCGTAAATTTACATCCCTGATCACAAAGTCAGAGTTTAAAAATCAATTTACTTTTTCCTCATAGGTGGACAAACTACAGAATTTCTAAAGCTAATATATAATAGGGACACGTGGTATGTAAGTATGATGTCTTTTTAAGTGTTGAGTGAGCACACACTGTATGTAAATCTAAAATGGAGCACATGGGGAAGTCCCTGTTGTTGTTGTGGTCAGCATTTGCTAGCCATGCTGCCAGGATGCCAGCATGCATACTTTCAATAAACAAACAAAATGTGAGGCCTATCATTACCGTGGGTTTTACAGTGGTGCACAAGGCCACACTGAGTGAATACAAGTGAAATATAATGTTACACAGAGAAGTCTCCACTGTGATCCCCATGCTGCTAGCATTATTCATGCCAGAATCCCAACTTGAAGAATAATACAATGCCAAGCGGCTTTACGGTGATTAACGTCTTTGTACTTCGTCGTGGCAGGGTTGTACAGCTCTGGAAAGGTCATCATGGAGGTGATCAGTCTCTCTTCCATCTTCACAGTTGCTTGGTAAACAGCAGAATGCTACGATGCTAAATGGCAAACAAAGTTCTTCTTCCTGTGGGCACCTTCTGGTCTGATCATTGGCTTACATGATTGGCCAGAGCAGCATGACGTCAGGTTGCATTCCTGGATCAACTTCTTGCCGCAGGGCCACTGCGTTTTTATTGTGGCAAACCTTGTGGTTCCCACTCCTGCAGTCTAAATGCACAACCCCCATTCAAATGAATGGAGGACCAGTGTTTTTCCCGCAAAGCCTGATTTGGTGTGAATGCAGCAGAGGTCCCCCGAAGGGCAGCTTCCAAGAGCTGACCAATTAGAACAGAGTAGACAGACAGACAGATGAAAACAAACTAAAAGTCATTAAAATAGAAACATTATAAACACAAAGGGAATAAAACACAAACTTAAAAATAATAAACATGAAATTAAAAACAAATAAAATCAAGTGAAATAAGCAGGCAGCTCAGGTAAAATCAGGAAATGCTCTCTGATAAAATTGTTTTAAGAAGAGACTTGAAAGAAGACACTGACTCAGACACCCATACTTCCTTGGGCAGGTCATTGCAGAGTCTCAGGGCCCTGATGGCAAAGGCTCTCTCCACTTTAGTTTTCAGCTTGGACTCTTGAAGAGACAGAAGATCTCTGCCTGAGGATCTCAAACTACACAAAAGCTCTTAAGGGATTAAAAGCTCTAAAATTTGATCTGGAGCCAGGTCTTGAAGAGCTTTAAAGGTAATCAATATTATCTTAAAATCAATCCTAAAAACAAGCAGGGAGCCAATGTAAACAAGCTATAACAGTGTGATGTGACTGTGCCTCTTAGCTCTGGTTAGAAGCCTGGCAGCTGAAGTCTGTGGTCATTTCAAAGTTTTTTGATTAAGACAAGAGAAAAGGTTGTTGAAATAATCAAGATGTGAGGAGATAACAGCATGTACAACCATTTAATCTTATTTTTGCAATATTTCTGAGGTGATAAAAACATGATTGGACAAGCTTTGTGATGCGTTGCTCAAAACATAAACTGCTATCAAACAGCACACAAAGATTACTTGCAGGCTTGATATGTTGATGCAGGTAACCAGTAGATGGCAGTGTTTGTTTTGTGATATGCTTGGACTCAATAACAATGATTTCTGTTTTATTAGAATTGAGCTGAAGAAAATTTATCGACACCCAGTTTTTTATATCAATCAGGCAATCCTGTAGAGAACTCAGCATACTGAAGTCAGTGGACTTAACAGGAAGGTATAACTGTGTGTCATCTGCATAACAATGAAATACTATGCCTACCCAAAGGGAGCATATATAGTGAGAACAAAATTGGTCCTAGAATTGACCCTTAAGGCACACCATACTTGATATGGGAAAATGACAACATGAAGTTGTTAACAGAGACACAAAACTTCCTATTAGACAAATATGATGAGAACCAGCATTCATTAAAAGGTCGTTAGTGACTTTTAGAAGGGAAATACTGATGGAAACCTGGTTGAAATGTTTGAAGGGTACAATTATTTTCCACAGCAGCAAGAAGCTGCTCTGAAACTTTTTTTTTGCTAGAATTTTAGAAATAAAAGGCAGGTCTAGAGTATGGCCAAGATTATGAGTTTGGTCAGACACATGTTATTTAAAGTTAAAATATTCAGTGATATTTTAAAAAAATCACTGGCGAGGACATTAGAAAACTTGTCAATGTGAATTTTAAAATCTGACAATTCTGTCATAGTTTAAAACACGGCTGGATAAAAATTCAGGAGGCTCCATCAAAAAGGAGCCAGCTGGTTTAGGGGAGTGATACATTTGTCACATCCTGCCAGGACTTTCTGTTTTTGGACTCTGTGTGTTTTTGTTCTCTTGGGTTTTCTGTGTTGCACTTATGTTGCCTGGATTTGGTTTTCTCTGTGATTTCCTTGTGTGTTCCTTAACTCCTTCTGTGTTCATGTGCTTCTCCTCTCACCTGTTCTGCATCACCCTTGTTAGCCCAGCCCTGCTCCTAGCATCCTCCCCAGTTTATCAGCTCCCAGTCAGCCCTTGTGTTGTGTCACCTATTCCTTGTCTGATTACTTTAGTTTTATTTTGAAATGTTTTCTCCTTGTGTCTTGTTACCTTTACTTCCTGTGTTTTCCCGCCTTTGTTGATTGCCATATGTGTTTCACCTGTGTCTTGCTTCACTCACCTGTGTTCAGTTGTAATCAGACCCTGTGTATTTAAGTCCTGTTCAGTTTTTGTCAAGTCGTTTTTGTTGTGGTTATGGTTAGTGTTCCCTGTTCCTGTGTCTCAATATTTCATGTTTATCATTAAATATTATGCATCTGATCCTGCCTGCCTGCCGTCTCCTGCATTTGGGTCCTCCTGCTCCACTCACTACATGACAAAACAGCAAAAATGACCGGGTATGGGCTACCAAGTTTAAACATGAGCACTTCAAAGGAAGAAAAATCATTACAAGCTATTAAGTTACATTTGAAATGCTTGCTATGAACAGTAACAAGGCCACCACCATGACAGCAATCCCTAGGTTGGCTAAAACTGTCATATTCTGGAGGGCACAGTTCAGCAAGCTGGCTATGATCACAAGATTGTAGCCAGGATTCTGTTAAAAATATAAAATATAAATCAGCAGAAGAGATAAAATCATTTAAAATAAATGTCTTATTAGAGAGGGATCTTACATTCAGAAGATCCGTCTTTAACAGTCTGTGCTGAGTTAAAACTGCAGCTAGGGCTTTTAAATTTTTATTAAATTATTAATACTAGTGCAGTGCCTGTTCAAAACCTGTCTGTACAGACCAGGCCGATTGCTTGGCCTCCAGAGGCTACTTCAGTGCATAGAAAAATTAATACAGTTGATGTGATTGAGTAGCCTATGTAGGTTATACTAAAATCATGAAAGAAACTAACATTATATTATACACAGATGTTATGAATAATAAGTGCTTTAATAGTAAATAAATGTTTTTTTCTCATTTCAAGTAAAAATAAGGGCTACATTCATAAATAAAATGTGCATCCTAATATAAAGTGGATCAATCATATTGGGCTCTTAGATCGTTTTTATTTTCTGTGCCTTTAGTTCAGATTTGAGTGGGTATGTTGGCTCCAAAAATCTGTCTATAGTGGCACTTCACAATCACCAAGGTCTTGGATGGTATTAGACAAACTGGTTTTGAACTGCCAATGGAAAGTATTTCCTTCCTTTTACATTCATAACTACAGTCATTGTGTATTGGACTCTGAGCGCTTCCACAAAGTGGGTGACCTTCGCTCAACCATGTACCTCAATGCCTCTTGTGTAGTCACAACAATTCATTCGCTGCTGTTGATCTGCTAAACGTGCTGGTTACGCTACGTTTGCTCCAAATATTTGTGCTTTTGTCTGTAGTGGCGCTTCATAATTGCCACAGTCTAGGAACATATGAGACAAATAGGTTTTGAACTGCTCGTGGAAGTATTTGCTCCATTTTACGTGCATCCAGAGAAGGGACACACATGTCGTTGATTTTAAACATGCAAGTGGGCTAGACAGAGTAAAGTGAAATTTGTATGCTGACAACATACGTGAGCCCAGTCAATTCAGGTGAGGACCATCTCTTCTGAAGAATGCAGAGCACTCCTGGAATAGAATAAAACTGTCAACAAAACCAAAGTTTTGACCTCCACATTGAAGCCACTAATGTAGACTGCTAAAACGCCCACCCCGCGACCCAGCATTGAGATGGGGCCAGAAATGTAGATGTTCTTACCACTGACTTTTAAATGTCAAAAAAGTCCAGTAAAATCCTTTCGGAGTTTTCTGTAAACAGGCTAGGGATGACACAAACTAATTTGGAGACTTTAGCAAACGGGCAACGGAGGGATAAGGTCAGCTTTGACTTCACATCCCTTATGATAGAATCACCGACTATCAGCATCGATTGAGGCGGTACTGTAGTCCATGGTGTGTTGGCACCTGGAGAGCAGTGTGTTGCAGCCCTGCTGGACCTGGCATCCCTGATAATGGAATCAACCCGGCTATCATGTGCCAGTGGATGGGAGTTCCTACCCAATGCAAAGGACACAGAACCGGGGGGATGCTACCATTGGCTGGTTCAGAGCTGGCAGAGTGTCCGAACACTGCCTCCTTCAGCTGGATCGGAATCCCCAGATCCCGATCGGGTCTTTATGCTAAGCTAAGCTAACCAGCTCCTGGCTGTAGCTTCATATTTAACGGACAGACACGAGAGTGGTATCAATCTTCTCATCTAACTCTCAGCAAGAAAGCAAATACACATTAAATGTCAAGCTATTTCTTTCATTTTAAAAGGCAAATGCTAATTGAAGATTTATGACAGGACCCCCTCATGAGAGTCAGGTGGGCTGCATGCCCCTCCACCAACACAATCTCCACACCCTTACACTCTGCCTCACTACAGAAAGGGCACTATTTGGCCATAATGGAGGTAACACCTTGGAAAACTGTGCTGCACTGTACTGCAAGACTGGAAATGGAGGAAAACAGCTAGCCTGGCTCTGTCCAAAGGTAAAATAAAATGGCTATCTGCACCTCTAAAGGTCGCTAATTAGCATTAATTAATGGGGGAGTAATAACTCCCTGTCTCTCTCTCCCCTATCCCCCTCCCTCTTTTTCTCTCTACCCAAACGGTCAAGGCAGATGGCCGCCCACCTAGAGCCCAGCTCTACTCGAGGTTTCTTCCCATTAAAGGGGAGTTTTTCCTTGCCACTGTCGCCAAGTGCTTGCTCATGGGGGAATGTTAGGTCTCTGCAAATTAAAGAGTATGGACTAGACTTGCTCTATGCAAAAAGTGCCCTGAGATAACTTCTGTTGTCATTTGGCGCTATATAAATAAAATTGACTTGATTTGACTGAGTCAAAAGCTACCTTTTTTTTAAAAATGTTTGGATAAATGCATCTTAAAATCATGGCAAGATTTTGTGTTGTGAAAATGTGAAACTGAATTAATTAGTGCTGGATTGAATGTGTAACAGAAACACATTGGCTGAGCTGCAGCCTAAGTTGTTTTTTTTAGTTGTTCATTTGCCAGATATGAGCAGCAGTCTTTTGTATTTGTTTGTCTATTGACTCTTAGTTGTTTTCTTTGGGATTTGAAGGATATTGACATTCTCTGTTTGTTCATTTGGGCAGAAAGCAACCACAGATCTACGCATTCTCCTTCATTTTTTGCCATCACGTTGTGTATATGTATTTGTGTGTGTGTGCATTGTATGAAAGGGAGAGAAAGGAAAAAAAAGACACAAACTATGCACACACTGCACACTATGTGGTGTGGTATTTGCTCTCTCTTCTTTTAATACCAGCCTATAAAAAGTTAACTGAGAGCCCTCCCTTCTGCTTTCATCAGCATATCACTTTGAGCTCCTATTATGCAAATGAAATCACAGCTCTATAAACCATATGTAAATGGAAAACACAAGCATGTCCAGACAAAATTACAATCATAAATTTGATCAACAGTGCTCTAATAATCAGAACAGTAAGTGAAGCTTTCCTGTTCTGTACTGTTTGCTAAGATCTTTTCCATTCATCAGTGTGATGTGCCAGCCGAGACGTGTCAAATTGCCAGGATTTGAGGCTTGATTGTCAGGAAATTTTCTCGCAGCTTCAATAATTGTGTGCTTCATTCCAAACATCTTTTTAGACAGCTCAAAGTACTCTTAAAACACAGTCATGGCAAATAAAATTGCAGACAGCTCGTGTCCTTCAAGTCAACCATGCATGATTGAATTGTTTGGCTATTCCACTTCATCTTTATGCATCTATGCAAAATCGCTGCAAATGTAACTATGATGTATTGATCAGCTGGATGCAAAATCTACCTCAAATCACGTATAAAATATTTATACTTGAAAGTAGTGAGAGTTAAAAAGCCAACACATCAAGTGGAGAATGGACTGAGATGGAGAGGCAGATTTAAAGGCCATGTGGACTTGAATGGATCCCAGCTTCTCATGCCCAACAACATTAATAATAAATATAGCCACAAGCAGCCATTAGTGGGGTCCAAGCCTGTAAAGCGAATGGTTTGACAGTGGGATTATAAAACTGATTCATCATTTTGGATAAGTGCTACGTCTCTGAGATAGGAACTCCAGCAACTGTATCTAACAAATTTCCATTTGAAAAATTGCCAAGTTTGGTAAAGCTACTAAGTGCAACTGAATGTGGTCTTTCTCACTTTAATGCCTTGTCAAAAATTATTAACTTAAACTAAGTATCAATGAATTACATCACTGAATTATGCATCCCTTCTTGTTTGCATGTCTTTGCCGTATTTTCAGTGTGGTAACCATACAGTGTATTCAAATTCTGCTTTACTATTCTTACATCTTTACCGCTGGTTGGGCAAACTGACAAAAAAGTCTCATCAGAGTTAGCATGGTAACATGCTAATATGAAGGATTTTAGCATGTTGGCTACATATCACATACTAAACATCTGTCTCAAGAATTCTTGGGGGGTTTTTTAGCATACCATCATTAAATTTGTTGGCCACTAGGAGTGTTGATGTATTATCGCCTTATAAAGTTGTATGGCGAACATGTTAGCAAACATGCTGCACATCCAGCAAACCCTTCTTTTGAAGTCATATATCTGACCAGCTGGTGTCAAATATTCATTCTTCTTTTAGCTCTCTTTTGTCTCTAAAAAAAACAGACATGAGGGAAATATCTGGCTCTTTAGCTGCAAGCTATGCTAAGTAGCTAGTTGCTAACTTTGCTGAGTTTTTAATAGTGAAAATAGCTGCTGCAGCTGAAAACAACGCTGATGAGAGCAGTGAGACTGAGCCAAAACAAGAACTGAAAGACACTTCAACACACTATAAAACAGAGAGGAACTGCAGAGTCAAGTGATAACTATGTATGGATTCACTGCTATGAGCAACCCCTTTCACATTACACAGTCATTTTATTAATTATTGATTAAAAAAAAAAACTATTGTATAAGCAGCTTTAAATATTTTGGTGTAAGTTATAAAACAAATTAAAAGTTTTACAAAAGAATGGCAGTTCAGGCTAAAATTGGTGTTAAAAAGGTTTTAGATGATTAAAGACTTTTCCAGTGTAACATCTTCAAACACTCTCTGAGAGTCTCAGGCCACATTTAAAAAGGCTCCACCATATTATGGATCTAAAAATGGTAAGCAGTGTTTTGCTGTATTTTCCATTGTGACAAAGACATGCAAAATAATGAGACGTCAGACCATTAACACAATTGTGTGAAAAGCCTTGATGATAAAGCACTGTTTTTTCTGCATTATATGTAATATATACAATCCAGAGAGGCAGAAAGTCATCTCTGAAAAAGAGAATAGCCAGAAAATTATCAACTGGTGTGCAGGCTCTCTTGTTTGGCTCCTGCTGTGTTAATGGGCTCTGGTCCATATCCAGAGTTTGACCTGCCCAGCATGACACTGCTTACTTTAGCTTTCACACAGATTGTGACCCTGTCACCTTTACAGCAGCTTCACAAGTGACTGACCACTGTGTTTGTGTGTGGTCAAAACAAACGATGAGAGCTTTGTCTTTCTGTCTGTTCTCTATAATGACATGTAGGGCTGCCTGACAGCAGAAGGCTGAAAGGTGCCCAATTTATGTTTTAAAATAACAGTGTATTTGATACATCCTATAGTCAGTACTGTAAAAGAATTTATTAAAAATGTCCTCTTGTGCTACAGCCACTACGATTGTTAAGGTGGATTTTCTGCACAGTTTAATGGGTCTTTGGGGAGTAAAATCCCATAAATTGGGCTAAATGACATGAAAGCCATCCCTCAATTTAGGGACCTACATTTCTCAATTAAGGGGGGAATTCAGGGATGATTTTCTGCTGTTTGATAAAATGTTTTACTACCTAAAACTATTAATTAACCACATGTTTGATGATGGACCCCTGAATTGACACTGTCATTAAAAAACAAAGGTTGTTTTAACATACAAATTATTTTGTTCCTTAAATAACTCCTTAAATTGATGATTATTTCAAATGAATGTAAATTAAGAATTATAAAAATAATGATAATGATAATGATAATGATAATGATAATAATAATGATAATAATGATGATGATGATGATTGCATATGCCATGTATTTTAGAACAATCTGGAGAATGTAACCTCAATCAGATATTCAGTAATGTCTTTGTCCCTTTAGCGGTTTAAGAGCTCATTCACTCAAGAAAAGCCATTGGTGGGGTTGAACAGTGGGAAATGATGTTGCCCTTGGGCCACTAGCTGCCTACTGCTGTTAGAATATATAATAAGATTATGCATATAATGTGTTCATAAAGCACTGCAACAATTTATGGATGCATCAAAATCCATTTTGTTTCATAAAATGACAATCCCCACTCTCTACTCTGCTTTCTAAATCGACTTCTTGGCTCCGAACACCAGTGGGCAGGTCTGAACCTTTGAACCTGACACGTTAATAGTCTGGTGTCTGTAACAGGAGTCTGACCTGGTTGTGCAGAGACAGCAGGAGCACTGTCCCTTTACTTCTCTAACACACCGTCACCTTCAAGTAGGTGTTCACACACTTGGCACGGCGGCGAGCAGTCCACGCCCATTTGCTTTCAAGAATCACACATGCACGTAGCACCTTTTTCCAACCTGCTAATTGAAAAAAAAAAAGAAAAAATGCACACAAATTCCAAATGCAGATGGGTTAAACATACACAGATGAGAATTTAAACACAAGGGGGGGACACACAACTGCCCATCCCCTAACAGACACATACATATACATGCTCTCTTACACACACACACACACACACATATCTCAAGGTCTGTCTACCCTGAAGGCTGATCAAAACCACCATATAAAAGCTGTCTTGATTCCCAGAACATGGGCGCTCTCTCTCTCTCTCTCTCTCTCTCTCTCTCTCTCTCTCCCTTGAGGCTCCTGAACCATCCTGCCCTGCCATCCTCCACATCTGAGGCAACCCAGAGATGAAACAATAATTACTCACATATTGGGGTTACATGTCACATATCAAACAATATGGATTTGGCTAGTGGGGTGTGATCAGATATTGGCATCGTAATAAAGCCATCTCTCTGCATTACATCGAGTTGCACGGCTCAGAAACGACCCCCAAATCCAATCCCATTATTAGTGGAGTATTGAGGTTTTAAGATTTAATCACATTTACGCAAACTATTGTCCCTTTACATTTCATGCCTTGTATATTTTCTGTATAATTATAAAAACCCAGTATGGACTCCTGGCTCTTTTTTTCCTTTAAACCATGGGGATTGTTAAAATTTCACCTCATCTTTTGCAGATATGTCCACTATTTGAAGGAAGTGCATTTCATCATACACTCAGTAATGGAACTAAAAGCACAGCAACCCCGTCAAGGTTATTTGGCTGTCATCTCCATGCAATTTCAGTTACATCAAAGTCTGTGTGGAGAGGACAATTTAGTCCTCTTTTGGAGGACGTGAACATGGCACAAAATCCACTCCATCCTCAATTCACATCAGAGATAAAGACAGTGAATGTAAATATCATGGAATTCTGAGCTGAACATGAAAATCTAATTGGAAATTAGAAATCTATTACTTTTTTTTATCAACCGTTTACTCAGGAGGCAATGAATGTCGAGCCCGTTTTGTGTATATTCTCAAGATAAGAGCTGTACTAATAAAAATGTAATTACATTTAAACTACTAGACATATCTCACTATTAGCATACAAGGCTTTGTAGCCTAATGTGTTCACACTATAGAATTAAACTATTTTTTTCTATATGAAAAATCTAATTTGATATTTCACAGCTGTCATACTGTGAGATAAATGAATGGTGGTGAATGTGAGGCAGTTGATTATAGTTAAAAGATCTCAGAACATCATGAATTACTTCCTTCACTGAATATAACTAGCATCAGTCAGTTGATGTTATATTCGAATTCAAGCTGTAAGGTCTTTTTCACAAGTGGATCCCTAGTTGAGTTATTATTATATGCATCATTATAACATACACAACATGCCCGTACAACGCAGGCATGCCTAATTGATTTGTTTGTTTTGCGAATGCCATGCAAAAATGTTATTAGCAGCAGTTTGACCAGCACAGAGACACACAGACAAGTGGAGCTGCATAGTCAAGTGAGCTCTGATGTTGAGAGTTGATTGAACAGTATAGTAAATAAAAATGGAAGTTTTTAGGTGATTTAAAGATAGGTTCATGTTTGGCCATTGCTGCAGCTCTGTCATGTCACAAACTCTGAGTTTTGCAGCCAAAATCTTTTTTTTAAAAGAGCTGACAGTTGGTTAAGACAGAGTAGCATTAAATACATAAATTATACATTGAATGCATTAAAAAGCATTAAAACTCTATCTTATGTCAATTCTAAATGATGATTTTAGTCTCAGCTTCATATTAACCAAATAAAATATGAAAAATCCCTTTAAAATCTGGAAAAAATCCACCGGATACAAGATGTGCATGTATGTATATGAAATAGCAAAAAAGAGAAAGCAAGTACACACACACACGCACGTACACGACACACACACATTCACATTGGGGCTTTTGTCCCCAATTGCACAAGCCGTCCCCAGTCTACTGGTCTTAAATCTGGTGTGTGTCTCTGAAAGTGACTTAAGTCATACCCACACACACACATACACACACACACACACACACACACAAATACACACAATGGACATCCAACAAAATATTTCTCTTCCAGTGTTAAAATCAAACCTACTCCTTTGTCTTGCAAATAAGCACATGTGCAAATGCATTATGCATCACCATACTGCTTCACCAGGTGTACAAGACTAAATGTCCGTTTAGACAGGATTATCTTTACCGAGAGATGTAATTCTTTCAGACTGCACACACCCCTGCCAGCAAAAACCTCAATTTCTTGTACCTCTTGTCTAATGTCCAGTAAAAATAACCTCGGGTGAACGTAGCCCGATCCGAACTGACAGCCTTGAAATTGTTGGCAAAGTTCTGCATGGATTTCTTCTCACTCTGAATGGTTGTGAACCATCTGTTCAGATTGCACATGAAAGCAGCATTCATCCCCAACTGAGATCAGACCAGATCCAAACTTTAGCCGACATATGATCTCGCTTCGAGGATGTTAACACCAGCTGCAGAGATGGCGTCTCATGCATCAGATATTTTCGATGTGATGACAACACGAAAATGATGATAGGCACATCTTTTTTGGGGGGTTTGATTTTGGTGAGTTACTAGAGTTATTTTATCCTGTGCAGTTTGGCATTAACACTACAGCTGTCCTGTGTTAACAGTAACTTCAGGTAGACTGAACTTTTTCATAAATCATTGATTTATGAACAGATTTGTTCATAAATCCTTCATGGCCACATTTACACAAGAACATGAAGATTGAAAAATGTTTCTGTAGTTTCAAATCTAAACTTGACACCTAAAGTTGACCATGTGAGGGTAAATACACTGCTTATAACTTGTTTTCTCAAATCACTACATATTGTTTGGCACAAAGGAAGCAATATTTTAAAGAAACTAGCATAACTTTGTTGTAGACTCTATATCAATTAATAGCTGATAAATGTACAATGGCATTTTAAAGAGCTAAAATGCACAAGATTCCCAAATGATCTGGACAGAGAAGTATCAGGGTAGAGATATTTGCAAATGATCGACTGGTGTGATGATGTTTGTTCCTGGTGGGCGGTGAATTTTCCCGAATGCCGTGATGTCGCTGACTCCATCTGGATCAGTGCCAGAGTCCAGACACATTCCCACCAAGTTCACAGTGTGATCATGTGTTTGAAAAACTGAAACAATGGTTGTTCCTTTGCCTCATCCAATGCCCTTGATTTCACTTTTCAGATATACTGCAATTACTTTCTTTTTCTTTCTTTCTCTGTCATTCACCTGCTGTATGATCTCCCTCCATATGGCAGCAATAAAGCCTCTTTTGCTCATGAAGAGATTTCTTTTTTTCCATTTTTTTTCAATAGCACTGAGTATTTCTGCTTATTTTTTTCTTTCATCTATTTGTGTACTGTGTCTTATTTACCGGTAATGACTTTTTCAAGGTAATTCCATGATATTACTTTGTGCATGATTCTGAATGTGCTTTTGGTTTATATTGTTTTGAGTATTAACAGTTTTAGGATGTATTTATAAAGAATACTCAATGTTCTTAAGAGTAATCCTATTCAAATCTCTTAAAGCAATAGTTTGACATTTGGGGAAATGCACTTTATTACTGAGAGTCAGATGAGAACTATGCGAAAACATGCAACTCATATCTGTCTGTAAGATAGTAAGCTGGAGCCAGGAGATGATTATTTTAGCTCATCATAAAGATTAGAATTGGAGAAACAGCTAGTTTGGCTTTTTCCAAAGGTTAAAAAAGTTTGCCAACCAGTACATCCAAAGGTCACAAACTCATTATATCTTGTTTGTTTAATCCGTGTCAAAACCGAAGTGTGAAATGATTTATTTCTTGGCCATCACTGCACACAACCAAGAAATAGACATGTTAAAACCTTACTTAAGTTCTTGTACAGATGAAACAAATTAAATATAATGAGTTAATTAGTGAGATTTAAAGGTCCATGTAGGCAGATTTTGTTACCTCTGAACAAAGCCAGGCTATCTTTCCCCTCATTTCCAGTTTTTATGCTAAGCTAAGCTAACCAGCTTCTGGCTGTAGCTTCATAATTACTGTACAGATATCAAGTTTCTCTTCTAACACTAACAAAGTGAAAACGTTTATATCCCACAATGTCAACCTATTGCTTTAAGATAAAGACACACGGAATTACAGATACACACATGCATATTGTGCCCACTCATCTGAGAAAATGAAATTGTGTCAAAATAGTCTGTTTCCTGTTTTGGCCACAGACAGCTGTATTTGGCAGTGAGTACACTGTATAGACAGGGTATAAAAATAGCAGCACTTTCAGCTGATCTTAATGGTCAGACCTGTAGCCAAAACTGAAAACAGATATCTAAATGCTGTATGTTCCTCTCTCTGTTGTTTACCTCAGCTCCTAACAGCAGCGACCGCACTTCAGAGACTGTGATTAAACAGTGAAGTGTTAATGTTCGACTGCTCTGTTTGGTGTAAGGATGGAGAAATCTTGAGAAGGCAGCAACAAGCGGTGAACAAACCACTGTCGGAAAGACCGAATCTGAATAAGTGCTCTCTAGTGAATGCAATTCCAAACCCGAAAATTTAAATATTTCCACTTTCAAGTTCAAATTCTGTCATTTTCTCTTGTTTTTTCCTCCAAAATAGGCTGTTCTGATGAAGCCTCATCACAAATTCTTGATATAACAATGACATCCCCTCACTCCCCACACCGCCCTCCCAAAAGACTAAATCAAAACCTTGGGATAGATTGATTGGTTTCTCCACGTGAGCCCCCACCATTCCTCCACCCCCTCAATTTGCTTTGTTCTACTGAAGTGCACCTTCATGCTTGCCTTGTAAATTGCAGATTTTACTTAACACAACGCTTAATTGCAGGCACATGCTTGAGTGGTCACGGTGCCCATCAGAGACAAAATGAGTCACAACAGTGCAGCATAGATTATTCTGGAATCAGCAACCATGGTGCCAGGCTCCCACTTTAAGTCCCCTGGTTGCAAACCAGAGCCGAGTCCATCTCGTGGGCACTAGCACCAGATGGCAGAGCCAGTAACAGAGCTGGGGGAAAAAATCGTGGAGAGGAATGAGGAATAGAGAAAGAGGAAATGAGAGAAACGTCAGAGATTGGAAAAGAGTAGATGGAAAGCGCTTGGGTTCGGTCTGATCATTAGATTTCTAAACTCAGACGGCTGTGGATGGATTTGCATAGCCTAGGGTTGGCAGTGGCCCACTTTCCCCTCGCTGTCTTTCTGAAAGACTGCCAGTGCATTCCATTATTTGTGTCAAGGCGGGTTCTGTGATGAAGAAAATAACAGTGCTGGCACGTAGTCAGAGTTTACGGTCCTTCCTCCCCTCCCCTCCCCTCCCCTCCTGGTGTTCGCTGTGACTGGCTGATTCCTGAATGCAACCCAGATATCTGCTGAGGAGGGAGGGCCAACACCAAACAGAGAGGCAGAAAACGAGAAATACTGTGGGTAAAAGAGTGTAAGCGAGATAAAGAGAGAAAATGTGTTAAAGAACGATCGCCGCAGGATACACACCTTTTTGCAGACAGAGCTTGAGGCCTGGCTCGCTCTGAAGTCCGAGGAACCCAGCCAGAAACCAGCTCCCACAGTTCAAATGGCTTTGACACATTAACTTCCTATCTAGCTCCTGTGTTAGCAGAATAGCAAGGACACACAGACCTGGGGGATGTGGCTAAAGATGAAAGATGGACTGCAGAAATATGTTGTTACTACTTTTGGTTGTCATCTCTTCAAGTTACAGCCACTGAATGTATTTATTTATAAATACATTAGTTTTCATTGTCAGTTCATTGTCTCGTGCTGTATTCATATTACCCACCTATGCACGAGGTACTCACAGGGAACTATGCATGCATGTAATCCAGCATTTTTAGAACTGTAAAGATGCTTATTGTAATCCTATTTTAAATTTTATTTCATTGTTATCAGCCTCACTGTTCACTCTCCTATAGCCATATCAGAACTGTATTCATTTTGCATTACTTTATGTTTAAAATAACATTGAAACAGTGCACTTGAAGAGTACTTATTCACTAAGAATACTTTAAACACAAAGTAACATTAAACTGTCAATTAGTACTATCCTTGTAATTTCACTTTAAATTTATTTCACAAGCACAACACAGCAATAGAGCACTTATACTGTTTTAAATAACCCTTGAAGCATAAACGTGCAAAATTACATAAACTAGTTCTGTAGAATAAAGTACACTTAATGTATACTTTGAAGTACACTAATGGGCTAATTTAGCAAGAACAAGTATTAATCTAGACAGTTTACAAGTTTCTTCCTCATCCATAAAATTCACCAACACTCTCTTATAAATAAATGAGGATATTATCTAAACATATGGAGTGAGCCACAGGATATACTGCTATTTGCATTATTGCATTTTGAATGAGTTACGTTCTTTCTTTCATGTCTCTATAGTCAGTGGTGTATACTTGAGATTTACCAGTCTTTTATAAAGGTTGTACATTGTGTGTACTGCATTTGCATATGACTGACATGTCATGCCTTTGTTCTTATGCCCATAATTTTAATATGTATGATGTCTTCTTATTTACTGCAAATCAAAGCGCCCTCTCAGCAGTGCCTCTGATATGCTGCCTATCACAGTCGCTATATTCCTCACAGGAAGCTCTAGCAGTGTGAAGCTATTGTTATTCATGGACAAGGTGTTTTCACCGTCTATGCATATTTTTAGGGATTTGAATAACTATCCTCCTGTGGTTCAGAATCTGCTGACCTAATGAGCCAACCTGACTGATTGACACAGGAGACCATCAGAGTAGCCATTCATCATCTCCTGCAGTGTATAAACATTGGATGTTTCATCCTCCCAATGTATGCTTCATAATGGATCATTTTAATCCTGTCAAAAAAAGTCCTATACAAACTGCCAACACGTGCCTGACAATGCCTGATCACGGAGCCACGTCCTAAATCCACATGAGAAGAGTGTGGAAGCTGCCAAGAATAAAAAAAAAAAAGAAATGATGATTACTTTTTAGGTTCATAAAAGAGCTCATTCTACTATAAAATTGCTGGTGGCAATACAAATTGAAGTGGGAAAAATGTTTTTTTTCTTTCAAAAAGTAACTTCAGTTGACAAGTTTGAGAAGGCGTCTTTAGGAGAACGATGAAAAGCAGCAGCACATGAATGACAATGGTGAGAGTGAAATGCACTGGATACTTTTTTAATCATTTTTGTCACTTGTGTATTCAGAGGAGCACATCAAGCTGTCACTAGAAGAAGACTTCTTGTTGGAAATCACTGCTGTTCTGGCTTTGAGTCTAAGAGGTTGGATAGACCCAAACTTCCTAAATCTCGCATTATCCTGTCAAACCGAAGATTAGTGGATAATGTGCATAAGCCTGGCCTCTTTTCCTTTAACATTTTTGTCAGTGTTACACGAAACAAACCTGGAATGAATGATTGAAAAATGGGTCTCTTAAAGGTGAGAGGGAAAATAGCACTGCAATTATACAAGTCATTAAACAAATTTGACAATTCTGAAGAAGCTTTTTAGGGTTCGAGGGGGAGTTTAAAAAACTGTAAGGTCAACCGAGCCACTTTCAGGTACAAAAATGATTCAAATTGAGGATTCTGCCCTTTGCTCCCCTCAAAGTGCTGTAATTTCACTCATACTTGACCAGAGATAAGAGGCTTTACATTGCGTAGCCAAAGCCAGTATGAGAATAGTAGAAAATATGTTAGATGGCATGTTTTGCTGTTATTTAAAGCACCTATAAGCAATATTTTTCATATTAACAACGGATCACATGACTACTTGTGTGTGTGAAAAGGGTCTCTTATAATGATGAACCCATTACCCAATTCTACAGTTCCCCTCAGCTCTACAGGGATTTTTTAGTCTTTCAGCTCATTGTTTTAGGGGTTTTTTCCCCAACAGTTTGGTTCACTCTCACTGCTCTCATTAGTATCATTTCCAGTGGCAGCAGCAAGGTGTTTTTAGTGAAAAAGCTATGAAAAACCCACTGCACGCTACCCGCCCAGCACCACACAGCATACAAAGTTAGCAACTACTGTACCATTAGCAGCTAAAGAGACCGATATGCCCCTCAGTACTTAGTTAAGGACAAAACAAAGCTAAACAGGGAGTGATTTTTGGACTTACGTTCTCCAGGTGACCAGAAACATGAGTCCAAATTAATGCTATGTAATTATGTTATGTTATGCTATATAGTGTTTCTCCATATTTGTTGGATATGAAAATAAGCGACCGTTTGCTAACACATTGATGATAGTATGTCAGTGATGTGTTTACAGCTTGTTTCAGCTATCCCCGATTGACCAAATAAACCTGTAATTGTAGCTTTAAAGGAAGATCGTGTGTGTTCTGTGTACCAACCATCTTGTTAAATCCAAGCAAACATATGCAATACATCTCATTTTAAACAGATGTCTCCGAGGGAAGTTAATGCATATTTTGAGTCCAGCAATCAGTTGTAAAAGGGCCTGACTTGATTGGTGTGCTGCGTTTCTGATTTCCCTTAAATGTTTTGCGCACAGGCAGTGGATTTTAGACATTACATATAATAGTTTCTTGATGAAAAGGGCATTGCCAGCCCTCCTCACGTCGTCCTCCTCATCAGCGTTTCGCCTTGTCATGAACACATGTCATTGACACGATTTTGTAGAGCAATGCTGGCTTTCACTGAGGAGTGTCTGTCATCTGTCAGCAGGAAAACTGTGGTTTAAGGAACCTTTACTACCATTTATACTGCCACATGGTGTGTTTCATGTTTCTATTTAGCAATTTTATGGTGATTGTGGAGAAGATCCCTGAAACATTTGTGCACATCATCAGTAGTCCCCTATCTAAATTCTGAGCGTGAGTTCAGCACAGAGTTTCTTCAGAAACTGCTTAGACTGGAAAACATACAGTAGGCTTGCCCTTTATATCTTTGGCAGTTCAATCCTAAAATCCCTTAGGGAGGTACACACCCATTTAAAGTCTGTTAAATGATGATTGATGAGGCATCCTCACAATGAGCGTGCCCCCTTCCACTACTTTGGAAACAATCTGTTATCCCCAAAACACCAAAAGCCAGGCCACTTTGTTGTATTAGGCCCCTTAATTTTCTTGCATCGAGGGAATGGGAGTCATTAGCCATTTAAGTGACAGCAGAGAGCTTCGAAGGGCAAGTTGTCCAGAGATGGAAAGTCCTCATTCTAACTGGAGGTCAGAGGGCTGCTAGTTTGTTGTACCCCTCGGGGGCCTTACACAGCACACTCACATGCTCCCTGTTAAAGATAGCTCGAAAAACATATGGTCAGGAGGAAATATCAGGGAAAAGAAAATAGCAATTGAACAAGAAGGGACATGTTGTTTACTTTTGAGTTCACTGAATCTATTAAGGAAAGTGCATGCAACAATATTACATACTATTACATATTTCTTATTAGTTGGCCTTTATGAATAAATAAATAGCTGTTAAAACTTAAAAGCACATTCATATGTTGATATAGGGATCATCTGTTGCAGTATTGCTGTTTATATTATATGCATACATGCATTTAACATACCATGTTTGTATAGGCTACAATGTTGTACATAAAATTTCCTCTGTGTTAATGGGCAATGTAGAATGAAGAAATCTAACACAGATAATATGTTTTGCTCTATTGTTCCAACTATCAAATATTTTTGAAATCTAAAACAACTGTTGTCTAAAACAGTCAAAACAGCTAATGTCTACCAACTGAAATAGTTAAAATAGTTAGAACAGCTTATATCTAAATGGTTAAAAATACTTAAAACAGCTGTCTTTCATTCTGTTATGCTAAATGTCACATAGTTAAAAAACTTAGCGGCTTAGCGTCTAAAGCAGTCAGTACAACTAATGCCTACAAACTCTCCAGTGGTTAAAATTGTTAAAACAGCACATGTCTAAATGTTTAAAATAACTAATGTCTTCTATTTTGTTATGCCAACTATCAAATAGTTGAAATTGTTGATGTCTAAATGATAAAAAACACTTTAAACAGCCAATGCTAAATGTTCAAAAACACTTTAACCATTTATGTTTTAAGCAATCTTTAAATTGATTAAAAAAAAAAAGTTAAAATTACTAATTATTCCATTAAGATAACTAATCTAAATGTTAAAATTAAAGTAAAGTCTACTGTTGTCATTGCAAATAGTTTGCTTACAGTGACGTGCGATGCTTTCAAAGTTGTCAAAAATGGAGGAAGCACATATATCTATCAAAGTGAATGCAGCCTTGAAATGGAAATCGATTTGCTCAGATCTGATTGTGGAGAGACACAAACAACATGTGACAGGACGTCTTTCCATTCAGTCTCTGATGTACAAAGCACAGACCTCTGAGTCTGCATACCACTCAATTTCATACATTTTCACAAATCATACAAATTATGTCATTTCAGAAATTGCAGTGCTTTTGAAAGTAGGTGCAGACATGTGATTCTTGGTTTAGTATATTTCTCCACATTCTTTAAACAGATATTCATATGATGGTGAAATACAATCAGTTATGGTATTAGGATTTTTTCTCATAAATAAATTAAATATGTAGCAACATTTGTTCTGACATTTAAGATGTATGCACTTTTATTTGGCTAGCGTTTTGTTTTTGCAATCTCTCCACCACATGCATTGCTCCTCTTGAGTCAATACTATGTTGGAAACATCGAAGAGGGTTGTTAAGGTGAACAGAAAGATGAGACAGAATGAATGTGAAATCATTGATCGAGACAGTTATAGACTTAACACTGAAGAACATACCTGCAAATAGGAGATGAAATCAACAATGGAGATAAATTGCAATTTGGGACACAGTCAAGAAGCGAATTGATTGTCAGGTTGGTATTTTCATCCCACCTCCCTACCTGTCGTGATAAATTGTCCACTCTGGGCTAGTATTGATGCCCCTCAGAAAAGGTACAGTATGTGAAAATAAGGAAGAGAAATAGAAATAACCCAAAGGAGACATTGAGAGATGGTGAGACAATACAGAGGCAGAAGGAGAAAGAATTTCACAGGGAGGAAGAATTACCAGGAGGGAAACAAAGACAGATAGAAAAACAGAAAAAGAGACAGAGCGAGCAGAGAAACTGTCCCTGCAGTCAGTAGAAAATCTGTATTGACTTCACCAGCGTGAAAACTTAAACCCTTTAAAGGATTTTTTCATCAATGCAACTAACACAGAATGCCCCGACTTATCAGACAAGAGCCCACTGAGCCCTTTGCCCTCACATTACAGATTTCCTACTGAGAGCAAATGGGAAAACTCGATCCTTTGTTTCTAGTCTCTCTGGGCCTACAAATCTTTTTCTGATTACTGGATGCATGTGGGGACTCCGGCATTATTGGGATATTGTATTTCTCTTTACCAGAATTGCTGCATGCATTTGGTCGAACATAGACACAATGGAACAAAGCAGAAAGTGGGGAAAATGATTAAAGAAACAGCATAAAGAATAAATACAGAACAAAGAAACACATAGCCTGGCTTTAAAGGTAAGATTCAGGCTCATTAGATTGAACTGACTGTTTAATTGGACCTGTCAAATTCAAGCCTGAGCTTGGGTGATGATGCAGGAATGCAAGACTGAATGTACAATGACTGTAAAAAGCCATTTGACAGGTGTGCTATAATCGTGTGTCACCACAATTCAATACTGCTAAAGTAAGCAATGAGGTACCACCAATCAGTGAATCTGAATTCTGAGTTTATTATATTAAATATTAATATTAAAATGTGAGCACCATCAAAGCCACACAAAGCAAGCTAACATATGACAGATATTCCTGTGAGAAACAGCAGCTAGTAGCAGTGATAACGCTTACTGACACTTCACAAAGTTAGCTTTACAGCTAGTGAAAAAATAGCTGAATGTGTCCCAAACCATCAACCAGCAGCACAGGTTAAAAGCACAGAAGCTCCCCCTAACGCAAGTGATGTTAGCAAATTAGCAAATGTTAGCATGCTAACATGACACCGGCATGACGTTAGCATTTAACTCATCTTTACAGAGCTGCTAGAGAGGCTGTAGACTCTTAGTCCTGTTTATTTGTGTGTATGGGACACATCAACAAGCAAAGCTGCATTTAATGAAATAGCCACAAACCAGAAATCACTAAGTTGAATCTAACCAGAGAAATCAGTGAAACACTAAAATGTCCCTGTTTTCAACATTCACTACCAAATTGTCCCAGTTTTTACCACAATTAAAATAATAATTGTAATATTATACTTGTTTTCAGTGCTTACATAGATGTTTATCATGTTCTGGCCCACTCATTATTACCTAACCCAAAATAAAAACATAGACAATGCACCACGTGTCTGAATTCAACACTGATGTGTCTTTATTTGTGTCACCTTTGACACTTAGGGCTCTCTCTGACAGAAGCTGTCAGTGTGCTAACGGTTAGCTGTCATGACGAAGAGAGTCGGTCTTTTCTAAAGAGCTCCAGGAGGCTTAATCCTTCCTTTGTAAAGTACCCGGCAACGAAAATGCTGCGTTCTGTGCACAATGCAAGAGTATATTTTCAGTCGCACACACTAGAAATATACAATTATGTATATTATTAAGACTGCCGAACATAAGTGGGAGCTGAGAGCTCCAGAAAAGTTCTTTATTAGCCACAAAGAGATTTGTACCTTGTTTTGTTTTTTAAAAAAAAGCTGGCAGAGAATATGTCACAGTCACCCATTTAGCCGGCAGCCTGCGCTTGTGAACGCTGACAAAAATGGATTTTGGGAGACAAAACATAATTTTTGTCTCCTGAAGCGTTGTCAATGGTGTTGAAAGGTGCGCTTGGTAAGTGTGCTAAGCGCTGAAATAACTGTCCCCTATTCTGATGGAAATGCCCATGGTGCTTGCCTAACTGCATACGTGCGTGCATTAGGGGGGTTGAAAATATGGTCACCCTAAGTGGGGTCCATAGCAGCTTTTTGCCCCAGAGCCCAGCAGCATGTTAACATGGCCCTGGTGAAATTACAAATACTTAAAATTTAAGAAGCAAATCTTTTTCTCCTCTGATACAAGGCTGTATCAGAAGAATAAATCTTTAAATGCCTCAAGTGATTCATGTTTTACTGTCACATACTCACTGCCAGTTCTTGTATCAATAAATACTGAATCAGTTTATGAATAAATCAAGCTATGAGACAAGTCAGCCACTCTGGATTAGGCCTGTAAAAGTGGTTTATCTTTACTATCTGTATGTGCTGGCTGGGTAGTGAAATACACAGCGTTCACATAGTCGTGATCAATTCAGCCACCCACTCCTAACTATAAACCTCACTGCTCTCTTCGCTCTCTCCTTCTGTTCTACCACCACCTCTACCCTTTACTGCCCCCGATCCCCTTCCTCTTCCTCACCTCTTACCTCCCTTGCCCTCAAACCTCCTCGCATCCTGAAGCAAAGGCCTCTCGCTTCCCCTTCATGCAGCTCACATGAGGCTGCTCCTTGACCTGCAGTCCATGGACACACTGCAAGTCTGATTATGTCAGATTAGTGGCTCCTTCTCTTTTGACTCTCTGTCTCTCTCCATCTGTCTGTGTCTCACTCTGGCGTTTTCTGTTTATTTGCTTTGTTAAATCTTTTTGTTTGTTTGCCCTTTTTTATTACATTAATTTTAATTTCCTCTAACAAATTGTCATTTTAGATAAAAAGCTAATACAATTTATTAGGCAGTTATTAATTATTGATGATTTCAGTCTCTTATCTTCAGCAAAACTTTGCTAATTTAAGTAGGTAAACAACTTCTATCCCCCAAAAACTTTATCATTATAAACCATTCCAAAACAGTCATTATCATTTATATTATTGTCATAGCACAATTCTTTTTACTTGACTTATTATTTTCAACAAATAACACGGCAAGTGAACTCAGTAGGTGAACTCTAGTAACCTCTGCATGCAAGGCCAACTCCCACTAAAGCCCAGAGAGATGTTTACCTCCCCGAACTAGCCTCGACAAATCTCCTTACAATAGAGAAACCTGGGGTTAGAGGAGGATACAAACAAAGACCACAGAGTTCAAGGGCCCTAAATTGGGGCCAGAGAAATGTTTCTGTCACTGACCAACCACAGCAGCGCAGTTAGCCGTGTCATTTTGCTGTCCTGTCCCCGTGATGGATGGATCGTGGTGAACCACCGGAGGAAATTCTGATTCTGTTTATGTGCGTGCACACACATGCAATCCCCAATCACACAAACGCCCGTGTCAGCCCCGTGGTTGCCTCTCTGCACGTGTGCGTACAAATGAATGTGTGGGCACACCGCGTTCCTGTGGAGGCAGGATGCCATTTCCACATCCTTCTCTGCCTATAATTAGCTGTCCTGATAAAACACCGGTTTGCTGGCGCATGCAGGATCAAACAGTGATGAGCAGGCAGCTCTCTTCACAGCACACTGCAGATGCCAGGTGGCTGTCCTTGAGTTGAGTGCCTGGCTATATGCAGTACGCATCTGGAGGGCAATTAATCCAAAAAGGCAATTGTGATATGCTACTGTACGTCGGTTTTGCAATCACAATCACTCTAGATAGAGTGCTCACGACTTAATACGTTCTTTGATTTGTGATATTAAGGGGATTTGTAATGTTTAGGAGATTTTATTATTGATTCCAATTTTGCATTTTCCGTGTCTCAAGTCATTAAGGTGCTCGCAACAGACTGATGGAAACTGACCCTATTACAATGTCTGTCAGCATGTCTCATTTCCACCTGTCCTTCCTTATACAGACACACAATCACACATGCCTGCACACACATTTCTATCCCAATCACCAGCAGGTTAGGGACTGTACAAAAATTATTAGCCAGGTTCAGAAAGAGGGAGGGTTAGGTATTCTTTCTTTTGCTAACAGGAAAGTACTCAAAATTTTTTGGAAGACCAAGGGAGGATTTTTGTTTTATTTCATTCTTCCCTTGTGAGATTTATTGTGAGAAAAAAAAAAAAGATTATCTATTCTGTTTTGAAAAACAGAATAAACAGGGATCTTTATAGTTTGTGATCCAACATTGTCTCTCTGCAGAGAGCGCATCATTTCTCACTAGCCTACAGCAGCTCCCACCTTCTCTTTATCTACATTATAACAGAAAGCAGAACTAGTTTAATGTGTCATATAAAGTTCGCCTTTGATTTAAACGTGTGTTTTATATTTAATGGTGCTTTCAAGTCTTTAGAACAGCTGTCTGGAGAAAACATCTTCAATATGCCTGGCCATGTGACTCGTACATTATGTAATTGGTTATGATGGACTGTAAGCACAAAGCTGCCACCTTGACATTCATTCTATGGCTGGAATAAAAGTTTATGTAGCAGCACTTTATTCAAAAACAGATAGTACCTGTAAAAATATAATTTTGAAACATGGGGAGAGGGAATTGAAATTTTTTTTAAGTAAAAAAACAGAATGCATTAGATTTGGCTTTAAAAAAAAAAAAGTAATAATAAAAGATTCAGCCTTTTCCTCCACCCCATTTTTTGTACATTCACTTTAGTGTCAGAATATGAATCTACTATTAAAATGGAGAGCCTTCGTCACCCTCTGAGCCTTGCTGAGCTGAGAATAGAGGAGCACTTTTTGTGCCAAAGGTAAAAGTGGGCTACCAGTAGGAGATTGCGTGGATTTTGTCCCTTGATTAGATTTTGTATTTGAATGTCAAGATATCCCTTTTGGAAAGGTCCAGGGTCACTGTGCTCTCGGATATTTTGGCCTGACACGGTGAAGGTTCAATGATGTATCCTGAAAGAAGGAACAAGGGTCTTACTCTTCTCTCTAATGTGACTCACTTTGAATTTAACAGTAGATTTGACTGGCTCACATGTTCAGCAATATTAAATGACATTTAAACCTAAAAATAAAGTGAAACTGTCTCGGGGAAAAAAACTCTAAAAAGCCAGGTATAACTTCAAAACTACAGCGTGACAGTGATGTCAAATGTCCTTTTTTCACAAACTTTTGCTTTAAACTGTCATTGAGGCAGCTCTGCAATGACAACAAAACTCATTTATAGCACGTATAGTGGCTAACTGCCTTGGGCTGGATGCTGCTGTGCTAAATTGACACTTTTGGCTTTGTGTGGCGGAAGCTTTTGTGATGAAGAGAAACACTCACTGTAAACTGTCATTAAAGAGGCAGCACTTCGCTTACGCTTTGAAATCCTGTCTACTGCACAAACACAAATGGTGAAAAAGAGGTTATAATTGGCCATCATGCAACGATAATAGCCATCATGTCTGCCCTTCACAATAGGCTGATTCTCCTCTTCCCTTATCCCCTTGATTCCTCCTCTCAGACACACCCTCTTCTCTTTTAAACTAATCAGCACAGCTAAAAAAAAACACATTTTTAAGTTTCCGGACAAAATATAAGTGAAAGTGAGACTGTGCTTCTATCAGAGTCCAACAAAGAAGTCCTTGGCATAATTACAGGAACTTGGCTCAGTATTGAGCATCAGTCATCTAAACAGAAAAGTGTGTCGGCCTTCGTACCACCATCCCATCCGCAGAAGATGGAAACACTGATGTGTGCCATTCATCTTTATGTCAGAGGTGTGTGTGTGTGTGTGTCTGTCTGTGCACCTGCATACATGCACCAGTCTGTGTTCTATGAATGCGTGTGTGTGTGTGTGCGACTTATTTTATTGATAGATGTTCTGACAGCACAATCGTCTTCCAACCTGTCTGAAGAAGAAGAAGAAGAAGAAGAAGAAGTCTGTTCTGATTTGGGAAGAGCTCAGAAGCTGCAGATGTCAGAAACCAGAACAGTGAGCAGTTTGTGAATCTCTGTCTCTTTCTGGCTTTCTGTCTGTTTCTCCTCTCCATTTTACACTGAGCATGCAGATGCAGCACATTAATGCCAAATGCAAATATCGGCAAAGTGGAAAAGAGGTCCATAACTGAATGAATGAAGGAGCTAGAAAAACTAGATTTTCAATAGGAATATTTAACTGTGCTAACTTTAGGTGAAACAGTAAACTCAGATGGTAAAACATGGTACTAAAACACCATAACTTGATGTTTTAAGCAACAAAAAATAAACCCTGGCAACACTGGAGTAATAATCAATTGGGTGTTTGAGTTTGTTCAAATCCCAGTCACAGCAGGAATTGATGTAACCAAATAAGTAAAGTTTTGTCTGCATCACCAGGAAAGCTGCTTCAATTATCCCAAATGTTGCACTGCAGCCACATCCTTAGTGATGGTCATGGCCCCACAACGCATCCCACCCTCAGCAGTCGCAGCCCTCTGTAGCAGCAGCAGCAGGTTCCTTGGTGGTTGGTGTGGTAAAAAGCATAAAATGTGCATTGTGATGTCTTGATAAAAGATAATAGAAATCTAAGTTTTTAAGTTCAAATTATAGCAATCTGTTTATAATTGTAGTATGAAGGTGCACGTTGGAACGTTCCACCTTTTGACTCTCACGAGTCGTGAATAAACAGCCTCGTCGTTCTCTACATTTGAATTTGACTTACATGAGTGCTGAATGCCATCCTTTCCATCTTATCCTAACAACTCTGGATCATCATGACTTTGACATGTGGAACAAAAAAAAACATTGATGTGAAGAAAGATAACAGCTTTACCAAACTGAGCGATTTACCTTCAGATGTCGACTGCCAAGAAAGAGCTTGATCAGGCCAGTGAAATTCACTTTATTGTGGATGTCACTATCACTTTCAGCTGCATTTTTAGTGCCTCCTTTTCTTGTTTCATGATTCCCACCATGATGAGCATAATCCTTCTCTTGACAACAGCATGCAAGATAAATAAATCAGGAGGTCAACCTTGTGAACTGATCTGAGAATACATCTGGATTCAAACAACCCAGTTGATCCGAAAAAAAAAAGACTGATGTATTTGTTCATTCTACAGCTGCAAGGGCCTAAAAACCATCTGGTTAAAACAGCCAAATTTTGATGTAATTTCCCTTCCTTATATCCTGTACTTTGCATTTATATATTCACGAAGGCACTCTTGCATACTGCTTAAGTATATCCAAATCAATTAGATTGATTTTGATGTTGAATGACTTTGTTTTAGTAACACTAATGGGGGTAGCTGAGGTCCACTGGCATCTAGAGTGAAACTGTAAGGGTTCAGAACAGAGGTGCACAGATTTATACTCAGATAGATTTATACTCTCAAATAGAGAAAATCAACCTCATGCTGTAAAAAATATATTCATGGGATCTGCAACGTTCAGTCTATCTTTACTAAACCTGTAAATAATTTCCGCCAACGTTTGGTGTCTCTTTAAAGTATTACACCTTTCACATATATCAATAAATGTCTGCCTGGAACATACTGAATGTCTCAAAAACTCATTCCGCACTGAGGGCACAGATGAAAAGTATTTGAGTTTGACCTCAAAGAGGTATTTTGAGTGAAGGTGTTTGAGCCTGGGAATATTTCAAGTGCATAAAAATGATTCAAATTCAAATTGCATGGTAACAAGTTAGTGCCAGTAGTCATAAATAAGTTTTCTCATCGCAGTCTGTGGCTTTCTCTACTTGGAGTGTATATCATTATATCCTTTCCCTTTTGCTCTGTTTATTCATTTGTATGAAAGCTGCTTTAATATGCCCATACAAACACAGCGTCCCTGAGTTAACTGAATGTTTTGATGTCTGGACTCGGAATGCAAACATGGGAAAATGACTTTCTGTCATAGGCATTTTTCTTCAGAGGGAGATTGATAAGAGAAGATAAAAACCCCGGAGAGTCACAGGCAGTGATTAGGATATGATGAGGCTGGGATAGTTTTTTTTCCCACCTAAAACTAGGTGTTGATGAGTACAAACACACATACTTGTTCATACACGTATATGTGTGCTTTCCACAAGATCCGCTTCATGCACACCTCTTCTAAAATGAGCTCCAACCACACACACACACACATATCATGGTAGTTTGTTTTTTTCTGCATCATAGTTGTGCTCTATTAACAATCTCAAAAGCATCTGCTGAAGCACACATGCCATCAAGCTGTACAAGGCACATGAACCTGTGGTACTCTTGTGTCCTTCTCTAGCTTTCCATTCTGCTATGGTTACATTGCTTGCAAAATCCACCAAAAAGCAGAGCAAGTAATGAAAGCCTTTTATCAACACAGCTGGTGCCAAACTATCCCCTGAAATTGTGTTTAATATCCCCCCTCTCTCTCTCTCTCTCTCTCTCTCTCTCTCTCTCTCTCTGGCTGAAGAGATGCCACCTCATTTTCTTTGTGTTGCTGTATTTGCCGGAAGTCAGGCCTGCCTGCGGTGTTGCCAGATTGGTCGGGTTCCCACCTAATTTGGTGCTTTTTATTATGATTGTGTGGGTAAAAATTGCTTTGGGTGGGGGAGCAAAATTTGGGCTGTTTTGGGATCAGTATAGAGCTTTACAAACATTATACATTTCATGGGCTAATTTGAAACAAAACCTGAGAGAGCATGTACTCCGTCCAATCAGTCATGACTTTACTAGACAGTCATGCCCACTGCAGAGTCACTGGTTGCTAGTCGTGATGACACAACAGCTGTATGTAACCATAATGTTAACCATAGCGCCCAAACAAACATCTGTCAGTTATGCAACGTTAGCCAGAATCTTCTAAATAAAGTTCAAGCTTATCATGTCATTGGATGAAATGAGATTGAGTTGCAAAAAGACATCAGTCGCCTTATAAACGAGTGTGTGGAGGATATTCTCATGTTGAGGTTATCCCAGGCTAAAGCTAACTAACGGTGAAGCCATTTGATGATGTCATTTATTTATATGGAGGGCAACACTCCAGTCCAGAAGGTGATGATAATGCACCTGAAAGCTGTTTAGCTGCCAAAAAAAGAAAAAAAAGAAAAACGCCAAACAACAGAAGAAGTATTTCGCCCCCCTCATGGACAAAATAGTAGGAACACTTTTCAATATACTGTGCTCCAGTACACCACCACCACCCACTACAACCGCAATAATAAACATAAAGTAGAATTATCACCTTTCTGACAATGTCAACAAAAACTGAAAATGTATAAGCTTCATTAAAGTAGAATTTATGGCAGAGCTGTTGTATTGCATTAGATTGCACAGGTGTTCCTAATTAAGTGGCCGGTGAGTGTACATCCCCACTTTTTAGAGTTGTGTGATAGAAACACTAGCAAGTCCATGTTCTTTGCAAGGAGACAACTTCTTGATTTGTTGACAATAAATCCTGCCTTGGAAAAAATGTGCTCATGCGTGGAGGTCACAAAGGTGCAGAGTAGATGTTTTTTCCGCCATCCCAATGGTCAAGATTCAACTTTGGTTCTGTCCTGAGGATAGTCTTTCATATCTTCTGTGCTGCAGCATCTCTTTGGAAACTGGATCTTTCTCATCTCCACACAGCAGCATAGCAATCTCCTTCTCCTTCGCTTTTTTTTAAATACATGTTCCTCCTCCTCAGCTGGGGGTTTACCAGTGCCTCTGGTTGTGCTGCATGTATTCAGTCAATCTGCTAGCTGTGCAACCACTGTATAGGTTTCATCTCATTTTTCATCATCCAGAAAAGAGAGCTGCTTGAAATGAGATTCTATTACTGTGGCTGTAATGTATACACTGCTGGTCATCATCAGTCAGTCTTTAAGTTCCCACCTACTGTCAATTTCTTCGACCAGCTTGCTTTTCATTTTTTTAGTAACAGGGCTATCATCATCCGTAATGTGGCGTCAAGATCCAACGTACTGCACCTGTTCGTGGTGAAGTTTGAGTCAGAAAGCACTGTGGTAATGAGCCAGTGTTGCTCCAGCAGTCACTCCAACATTGAAAAGGTTGAGTTCCAATGCGTAGAGACATCCTGAATCGTTTCATGTTGAGGGACATGTTGCTGCTTCTGCTTCTGTTCTCTTTTAGGCTGGTTTTTGCTTTGTGTCCCTTTCTGAAATGTCCCACTAGATGTTGTGCGGTAGCCACAGCGCGACAAATCAGGTCTTGTTTAAGTGCAGTATTAATACAAGGTGTGCCCAGCACACCTAATGCTCTGCACATCTGGCCATACATCTGATTCTTTTAGTGTCTCCATACAGAGTCACTTTCCAAAGGTATCGGCAACTTCACTGAGTCGTGTAGCAATGTTTTTGCCTGTGTGCGCCTCTTCCATTTGTTTTGTTTCAAGAACAAGACTTTAGTTTCCACTCTTCATCAATAAAATGGGCAGTCACAGTCATATATGACTCCATTTGAAGAGACGTCCACATATCTGTGGTCAAGCTCAGTTCTTCTGCGTTGTATTAACTCTAGAACCTTCTCTTGTTGTCCGTCATATTTTGTGGATAGTGTATGCATGATTGTCTCATGTGCTGGCATCATTTTCTTAAAGCCTTCACCCACCACAATGTTGAAGGGCCTCATGTTGTGAGCAATAAATTCGAGAATTTCATTCCTGATATAATTTTTCTGTTTTGATGAGAGAGGAGGCCTCACATCCAGCCAAAACTAAATAGTTAAAATAGGGCTGCATAGATAAAATAGGTAGTGGCCCTTTCAATATAATTTTACAGCCATTCAAAAAATGAATGACCAAAAACAGACATTTAGCAGCAACAATGCAGTTATTGCCTTTTAAACTTCTGACTGGAGTGAACTTGACTGACCACCACCACTGACTGGAATATCCAGGTTTATACAAAAAGAAGTTGGTCTTTGTGCTCATGAATCTGCTGTGCTGTTACTAGCTTTATGTCCCACAGAACAACATGATGTAGTTCAACACAACAGTATAAATAGCAGCTTAAAAATGTATTTCAGTGTGGGCAACATCCCTCATCTGTTTAGGTTGCTCGCTTGGCTTTGGTAAGAGGCACCATGTCTGACTCGATGATTCAAAGGACGCTGTCCACAACAAGCTGCCTGGTGTGTCATTTGTATCGGGCTGGCAAGGGAAACAACAAACTATTCAGAGACGTAACCAAGCAAGACTGCATGTTTGGTGAGGTTGTCTCCCTGTAAACTAGGTTAAGTTTAGGGAGTGTGTACATCACTTCTCAGATGTTGAGGAGTATGGACAGGTTTTAACTTAAAATCATAAAAGGATGGGCTGAAGAGATCTCTTAATATGAGTAGTCTGAAGTAAATACCAGTTTATTTAAGCATGTAAGATTATTCTCTTATCTGAGGTATGTATTCATCATTGTTGTCATTGTTTGTGGTGGAAGGAGGAATAGTTTGACATTTTAAAAAATCTGCTCATTTGCTTTCTTGCCAAGAGTTAGAAGAGAAGATCAATACCAGTCTATCGTCTGACACTAATATCTGAAGCAACAGCCAGGAGACAGTCTTGAAATACTCCAGCATGAAATCCCCACAAAACCCTTTTTGTATGAATAGGTGATCATATTTTCAAACCCCCAAACCAGGACACTTAAGTGTACCCCATGTTCATGTACGAGCACATGTATGTGCTTATGCAGACAGCATAGGCGTTTTCATCAAGATGGGGGACAATTATTTCAGCACTTAGTACACCTACTGACACACCATGGACAGCGCCGCAAAAATTATGTTTTGTCTCCCAAAATCCACCACTATGCCACAAACTGGTCACGACCAGTTTGCACCTTGTAAATAGCAAAAACCGAGAAAGAGCCTTTAAAGAAAGTTACCTTTAAGGAGATTGCTGGGTCTTCTTAGTTAGAATTTATTTTCTGGAGCTCTCAGGGAAACCACCACTCATGTTTGGCAGTCTTAATATGATCTTTTACATTGGCATTTCCAGCGTGCGTGACTGAAAATGTACTCTTGCAGTATGTGCAGAACGCAGCGTTTTCGTTGCCGGGTACATTACGAAGGAAGGAGTAAGCCTCTTGAAGCTCTTGAGAAAAGACCGACACGCAGCACGACGATGCTAATCGTTAGCATACTGACAGGTCCTGTCAGAAAGAGCCGCAAGCGTCATAGGCTAGCAACAGCCTTGACAACGACACATTGACTGATCGACATACATACAGCAAACAGTGTTGAATTCAGATGCATAGTGCATTGTTTGTTTTTATATTGAGTTAGGTAATAATGAGCGGGCCAGAACATAATAAATGTCTATCTAAGTACTGAAAACAAGTATATTATAATTATTATTTTAATTGTGGTGAAAACAGGGACAGTTTGGTAGTGAATGTTGAAAACCGGCGCATTTTAATGTTTTACAGATATGTGTTGGGACTCTGGGCAAACCCAAACAAACAAACCAGGACAAACTGGGACGTCTGGTCACCATATGTATAGATTAAACAAGCAAGATAATTTAACATGTTAATTAGTGAGCTTTAGAGGTGCTGGAAGGCAGATTTTGTTACCAATGGACAGAGCTCAGCTAGCTGTTCCCCCCTCTTTCCGGTCTTTATGCTAAGCTAAGCTAACTGGCTGCTGGCTGTAGCTTCTTATTAACTGTACAGACATGAGCTGGTATTGATCTTCTTATCTAACTCTTTGCAAGAAAGCATATGAGCAACAAAGTGTCAAACTTTTTAAATGTAAGAGCATCAGCTGACATACAAATGATGTCACTGGAACCTGGTGTATCAGTATAATTATAAATGATGATGGTACCAACTGAGCTGTGTTTAAAATTACTTGCTGTGCATCACAAACTGGGGGTTGCAGATACAGTGCACATATTCCTAATGATGGCCAAAGGTATCTGACTTAGAAACAACTGTATATTCTTACAATAGGAATGAGTGACATTATTATTTTTGGGCAAATAGGCATGGAAATTGTTTTGCTAGGTTGGCTTAGCACACAGAAAAGCAAGTAAACATGATCTATTGACAACAGGGTAACTCTGTGTCCTTCTTTCCCCCCCTCTCCGTTGTGCACCCCTAGCATTTGCTTGTACTGCCTAAGCCAGCAGCCAGCTCTGTGCAGAAAATACACACTTGTGAGGTGTTAGGTGGAAGATTACATGCCAAAAAAACTAAATTAGCCTTGACCTCCACACAGCTGTGCCACTTTAAGTGAAGCAGACTTAGCAGTTCAGTATATTATCTTTGTCTTTTTGTCTTTTACCCTAATCACTCTAAATCACTTGTTTTTTTTTTAATCTTCCCTTTTTCAGCTGCACCTCGGCAATTTGACAGGAAGCTGTACGACCCACCTGGCCTGCAGTGACATAGCCAAAAAAATGGCTATTATGCTCCAGAGTGGGAGGATGGTATTTAGAGGACAGCAAGACAAAATGTATTCTACTGTTTTTATATGTGAAAAAACAAAATGTCACCTTGGGGTTTGAAATTCTGAAGTCTACACTTTCATTAAAAATCTGGAAATTGTTCTCCGTCAGACTTTTTAGTAATTAAAATGTATTTTAATAGATTCATGTTGATTCATTTTTTATATTGAAATATCTGCCAAAGTAAATTTGAACAAGTTAATAATACAATTTTAATATCTGCCAACAATACATGGTTTAGTGTTTTTACTAAGTTTGGACCGCTTCATACACAGTACAGTATTCTGGGGATGTATTTCAAAATGTCAAATTTGTACAGCATCAGATGGATTTCAGCAGAAAATTCATTAGTGAGACTTGCTTTGAAGGCAAAACATTGACTTATTTTAACAGACTTGTAGTATTTTTTCTGTCATGGAGAGTAGCAGGAAATGGACCCAAATGCAGGACAGCAGGCCGAGCGATTCTGAAGAAACTTCTTTATTAAAGAATCACAGACAAAAAACAAAGCTGGCTGACCAGAACAGAACGTAAAACACGACTAAACACACAGAACAGAACCAGAACGAAGGATCCAGCAAAGACTGAACTGAAAGCCAGAGTTAAAATACCAACTGAACTAATGAGGGAATGGGGAACAGGTGACTAGACCAGGGGCAGACTGGGAGTTGACTGGCTAGGGAAAACACTGGGAGCAGGGCAGGGCTAACGAGGACAATGCAGGGCAAGTGTGAAAGGAAAAGCAGAACAGAGACAGACACACCCACAGCACTCACACAGAGACAGACTGGGAGGCAGAGGAAAAAACACCAGGAAGACATAGAGCACAGACCAACTAATACAGGCAACCAAAGTAATATCATGTCAGATAGTCCTTCAAAAGTCCAACTCAAAATAAGCCCTCTCCCACACAGTCCAGTCCAAACAAACAAGGGGAAAAATCAGAGGGTCTCTAGAGGACTGGTGGAGAATGGCAGCTAGACATAGACATGGCATTTTGAGTTATTTTTTAAATTATATGATGAGCAAAATATGTAAAAGCACAAAAGAGTTAATTGAATATATTAACATAGTTTCAATATTGAACCCAACGTTTATTCAACATAAATCATAACTTAGTGCCTTCAGTTTGGTTTGGTGGGCGTCAATGTAGATTCAATTACTTTTGCCTGACGATATTTCGATGTTGTTTAAGTTGGATTTTTCTGTGGGTTCACAACTCAAAACTCAAAAACAAAGTACATACAAAGCAGCACAAAACACAAACAACTCACCAACAATTATACCATAGAAGTTTTATAAAACAGGCACCAGATCACTCATGACTACATGACTGATCCCTCTTTAAAAACTACTTCAGTTTGAGTTAAAAATGTTCCCAGTCATGATTCATTTTGAGTTCTGTAGGTAAAGAGTTCCACATGTTGATCCCCCGAACAGAAAAAGCTATCTGTCCAAGTGGAATTTACGAAAGGGCATCCTACAATTCCCAGCAGACACACCTCATTTTACAAAGCCAGAAACCCTGAGAGGTACCACCAGGTCACTGAGCACCTGAGGAGCCTGATTATTTAGGCAAATTCTGAAATTTAAGTTGTAAGTCTAACATCAGGCCGAGATATTTTACTTGCGAAACCTGTTCAGTACGTTGCCTATTAACCTTTCAGTTTAACTCATAAACTTGCGGGAGACGCCCCTTCAGTTGTCCTGCCGCCTGATGGAGGTTTGAGAGCGGCTGTCATAGCTGTCAATCATGATGTCACTACCCCTTATATACAATCAAATAACTAATTAAAAAAACTTATCAGAAAAATGAGCACTTGGACAAACATCAGCATGATAATAACTGCCTAAAATGACAGAAACCATCTTTGGGAAAAATTTATTTGACGTGTACTTTGATTTTTTAAGTTTGGCTCGTGTCCCATCCATTAACATGGAGGGGGTGAGATTTATGACCTATACTGAAGCCAGCCACCAGAGGGCAATCAAGATGTTTTGGTCATGTCGTCCATCTTTATATGCAGTCAATGGTCCTACCAGACACATATATGACCGTATCATCCGCACACATCTGGAAACCTGCTCCAAATATAATGTAGTATGTTGGATAAGATGAGTCTTTAACAAACTCATGAAGCTAACTTTAGCTTGATTAGCTGGCTATAGCTCATAATATCTTCTAGCTAAAGTTGTCATTTCAGATGGCAAAATTGATGGTTGCCAGCTAGAAATAAGAGGCCTGTTTTTGGCATAGCAACACAGCCATAATCTTAAATCTGAAAACGGGCACTGCATCGTGGACCCACTAAGTCAAGCCTGTCTGCATGTATGAGTTGGGCTGCAGATGTTTTGAGTCTTTCTTTCGAGGTGCTTTCATAGATAAAGCAGAACATTTCTCTTATCTAACTCTTGTGTTTGATTAGTGTTATATCCAGTAGGTAAGAGCAGTTCAACTGCATGACAAGTAACATCTTCATTCACTAATTCAGCCATTCAGTGTGACTAACCTTGAGCTAAAGCACAGAGAGCACAATAACTGTTGGCCATGTAAGTGCTAAATGTCCCAGTGAGGAGCTGTGAGGAGTGAAGTTGAAGAAAGGCCATTTGAAGAAAAGTAGGTGATTCATTCTTGGTCTGACTGATGTAGCTTACATTAGTAAGTAATGAGAATGGAGGAATAGAAAGAAATAATGTAAAAGATTTCTTTTCTTTTTTTTTTATAACCTCAATGTAACCACGCAAAATGTACATTTTATTCCAGCCGTTTTTGTTGATTCGCCCCCTCCTAAAACCCAATCCCTCCCGTTTCTGTTCCAGTGTTTTGCAGAGCTGTTAACAATACTCCTACAGACTCAGTGAAAAGCATGTGCGAAGTCATATAGACCTATAACTATCTGGAAGCAATGGGCCAGTGAGAGGGATGATTCACGTCGACAGCAGAGCTCATATCACCCGGAGTGTAAAAGGGACATTGCTGGAAGGGAACATACCATAATATGAATGCTATCATTAAAAGCTGGGAGAATGCTCTGCTTACCATGAAGCAAGGACACACACGACACATGCATTGTACATAACTGTACACGTATTCACAAAATACATAAACACACACAGTGCACACAGCTCTATCTCCCCTGCACACACACTTTCCACAATTCACAGAGCTTGCACAGGACACCTGAATAAACTTTGCACAGGGTTTAGGAATAATAGCTCCGTGCAATCCTAATATCTGCACCCATACCACCATCATTTGAGAGCCATTATACTGGAACTGATTTTATAAATATGCTCTTATCCAGTCTGGGCAGTCAAATCAGAAAGTCTTTATTTGAACATGCACAACTTTGTCTCAAAGGCAGAAAAGGTGAATGTTTCTACAAACCTGTTACCACTTACAGATTGCTTTTTATACCTTATTTGGTGCAGTTGAATCATATCCTGCACTGTTTACCCTCTTCGTTTTGGCTCCTGTCAGGAGAGGAGAACGCTCCAATCAAATCAGATCTGCATGAAACAACAAGCTCCCCGGCCAGCCTCATACAGGTGATTTCACGCCACTATTAAGTGAATCCTGGAGAGGGCAATTTAAGGTGAGAATCCAATCAAAAAATATGTACTGTCTCCTACAAAACCCGTAATAAAATGCACTTACTGATTCTTTTGGCTGCTGTAATTTTCCGACACCTGTCCAAACACCTCCTGGACCATAATTTTGTGGGTTTGACTGCTTACTGGACTTCTGCACTTGACATGGATGCTGAATGAACTCTTAACGCTTAAATCACTCTGCGCACTACATCCTGTTATTTGTTGTTGTCCATCAGTGTTTTGGTGTTTTGCATGTTTATGTATGATTTGTGCATTTTTTTTTTTTTTTTTCAAACTAATTTCCCAGACAGTGAAATTAAAATTAATGGTCAAATATAAACTATTTATATTTCATTTCTTTTATTTATAGTACTTTATGTTTTAAAAAAAGTTGTTATTAGTGTCTACAAATGGTGTGTGAACACAAAAATCTATCTATAAATACCATAACAGATTTGGGTTATGGTATGGTTATGGTAACCTGCAGCATCTCAAAGTTCACTAACTTGCATCCTCATTTGAAAGCAGTAACCTTTTCATGAGACACTACAGATGCACGGTTGCAGTGGTTGTCATTTCACCCTTTTAAGAAATCCATAATTTTTGACAGCTCAAGATTAATAATGTTTTTTTCCAATAAACAGCTGACCTGAGCAATTGTGTGACTGATTACAAATAGCCTGCTTATACTCTGTTGTCAGTTGTTAATGGGAAACACCACAGAGCCAATGAAAAACTGCAACTGTGTCGGATTTGGACTAATCCAGACAAACTAGGTGAGAGGAGGTGAAACTGTAAATCCTGGGAGAGCGTAAATTTAATATCCACAGAAATGGAGAATGATACTAAGAGAACCTATAAGCATGAGGGGATCCAGGGATTTTCCGGAGATGGGAAACATACTTTGGCTCAGAGCTAATAACGCTGTTTAAAAATGAAGCTGATTTCCTTATGCACCTCAAGCAAACATTTGTGTGAAGCCACAAAATAAGGCTGACATGCATCTTTTATTGGCAGACTACAGCTTTTACATCTGATGACATCATAGGTCTGACAGGAAGTCTTGTGGTTTCTGGCCTCCAGTAAATTCTTCCAGTTGAAGTCGCTTTGCTGCAAGCCCTCCAGGGCGAAAGCAGGTAACTAAACAGAGGGATTGATTACTGAATGTGCAGATGTACAAGTTTCTGCTGGTGTTTTGTGTAAATCAAGATTCAGACCCAAATAACTCACTGCCCACACAGCTGCCTAAGAGGAGTCAATTTTGCATTAGATGGAGCTTTAGTGACATCTAGTGGTGATACAAAAGTTAATTCAGGCCCGGGACAGGTCACAAGCTTTCTGCTTTGACTCAAAGATAATACTGACACCATGGGCAGACTATGGGCATCTGGGCACAAACTTGTAAAAAGCGCCCACTTCTAACTACTAAAGACATCCTATCCCCCACCCCTGGCATTATTTGTAGTGTCTATTTCCATAATATTTTGCAGATTAAACAAAATTCTATAATTGGTTGCAACTGGTTTCATGCTGGAGATAAAGAAAGGCTGTCTAAATCCTCTCCAGACCATCCTGTCACAACAGATCCACTCTGACACTCCTCTCCACAGGTATCATTCAAATTACTGTACCATACTATACAAAACATTACAGGAAACCATCAAAGGAAACTACTAATTACTAATTGTGTTACAGACTTACTGATGCCTATATGCATTATACTGTACTAAATAATAGTAGAAATAAATATCAGATCAGACTTGTAGATCTGGAATTACTTAAGATTAAGCACAGATGGATCAAAGGATCTGCAAACAGATGCAACACGGTCTGCAGTTGAAGTATGGGTGTTAGATATGGAGGCCGTTTTGGTTAGCCGCATAAACCTGCAGCAATCACTAGAGAACCATCACTTTGTCCCAACTTAAATTTATTCTGTTTGTCTCACACACATGTATGCACACACCAAGATCTGTTTCATAGAGTATGCAGATTGTTATGGGTATGTAATTCATTTACAGCCAATCTGCATTATGCGTGTTCTAGGGGCTCAATAGTTGACCGAGCAAGGAGTCTATAGGTATCCATGGTGACAGATATTTCCTGCTCATTGTGGAGAGTGGAGAGTGCAACCTAAACTATTTGTTTCATTAGATCCTCCTCTGCTGATTGCCTATTCAATAGTAATGGATCAAGATTAAATAGTATCTATCATTGGGAGACCAACTGAGCTCTGAGCTTTCCAACAAGAAATGTTAATAAGAGTCACTTTAAACAGAGACAGAGCAACTTTGGCGTCCTCTGACTCCAACCCTGAGTCCTGGCCCGTTCAGTAACCCATCCATTACTGAAACATGGATTTTGATTTATATACAGTAGATCCTCTCACAATTATAAAATTCCCCTGTTCAGCTTTTACTACAGTATTTTATGCTTTTGTCTACACATTGAGTAGGAAGTTACAAAACCCATGAGTTTGGAATATAGGCCTTCTTTTACAGCAATACATTTTGACTTATTACTATTGTCATAGTAGGAAAAGCACAGGTGTTACTAATAACATTAATGATGTCTCCCTCCTATTCAAGTGTACAGTATGATAATGTGATAGTGAGGCAGCATGCAGCAATATCAGGACCCTGAAACAGAAACAGGAATTCAGCTGTCATAATTTCATTAATGTTATGATTTACACCTGTGCCTTTCCTACAGTCACATGTAAAAATGTCTTCAACACATAAGATGCATACAAACATCCTCCCAATTTACACATATACTGTCATAGATAGATAGATAGATAGATAGATAGATAGATAGATAGATAGATAGATAGATAGATAGATACCAAACAACTCACCAAACAACCCTTCCTAATACAGCAACGTTTCATAACGTTTCGTTAGTAGCATGTAGACCTAAAGAAGTTAACAATTATTTTTAATACTTGTCTTTAATTGATAGCTCATGGTAGATAGGCAGAAGACAGGGAATAAGGGAAGAGAGACGGGCAAAGCTTGCAAACAAAGGTTGCGCATGCGCAGTAAACATTCGACTCCCAGTGCGCTCCGTAATTAACAATTATAGCATTAATTAGGCCAGCATTAGACTATATGAAGACAAAAAAATCGTTTTGTGCATGTGAAATGTGTTCACTAAGAAATTAGATTTACAATAGAATTACTATTACATTTAAATGTTGCTATAATACCGCTGTACGTTACTACTATCCATGAACTGCACCGTTATTCAGTATTCCGCTCTATCTCTATGGACGTTACGTACAGTACGGGGATGCACGGCACTTCCGTTGTTGTGGGCGCAGCATCCAGAGATACAAAGAAGACGGCGACAATGGCCGATATATCACTGTATCTCACTAACGTTAATGTGTCCATAGGACAGAGCATGAATATGGAGCAGGTCGGTAAACAGCTTCCTTCTCTGTAGTCTTAAAGGTTATTTCCTTACCGTTGTATAACTGTATATGGCTGATAATGTCGCTCAGTGCCTGTAGCTTGTTATCACTTGTCAGCTGTGTCGTGTGGGTCTGTTAATATTACACCGAAATTTTTGTCTATATTTGCCACAGTGTGTGTATGTTGGGGTTTTTTTGTATGCTTTTTTAAAAATTGGAGTCAGACACATTCACATATTAAATAGTCCAACTAATTAAGACACACTGTCTTTGGTATTCATGTCCCAGAGTCCAAACCCAGCTAAGGACTTTGAGAGTGTGGAGCTTGGGGAGCTGGACAAGAGAGAAGAGCAGCAGCAGCAGGAGCAACAGAGGGAGAAGGTTCCTCGCAGGATCATCCATTTCTCCAGCGGGGAGACCATGGAGGAGTACAGCACCGACGAGGAGGAGGAAGAGGACAAGGAGCCAGAGAGGAAAGACCTGCTGTCCTCCCCGGTCGATGCGGTGAGGGTGAGGAAAGGTTGAGGGAAGGGGAATTCAAATGTGTGTGTGTGTGAGAGAGAGAGAGAGAGAGAGAGAGAGAGAGAGAGAATCATGTCTGTGTGTGTGTAAGCAGCTAAACAAGGACAAGGGACAGTGTGTGTGTGTGTGTGTGGAATCTGTGTTTTCTATAGTATATTTGTGATGCAGAGGTCATTTAATTTTACACATTCAAAAGTGTCATCTCACTGTATTGTTACACATTATTTGCGCTGCAGTCAAAGATGACCTGGGGTCCGTACTTCTGGTTCCACATGTGGAGAGCTGCCACATCCACCATCTCAGGTTTGTTCAATAACAGTGTTGTTTACAAATAAAGGAGATTCATACACTTCATAAAGAACCCTGTGCATATGTTTTGTTATAATAAATCGATGCCAAAGCTCAGACCTACTTGAAAAAGGCCACATAAGATTTTTTTCCCCAATATTTCAGTCATGTATTATGTCATTGAAGCTCTAAATTTGAAGCGAAATTATATTGAGTGATGTTGCTGCTAGTGAACACAGGGTTTGTAAAGTTAGGAGAGAATTGGGACAAGAATATATTTATATATATATAAAGGTTATTCATAACCTTGTAGGACTCTAACTTCATTTTTCTATTGAGGTGCAGGTATTATCACTGTCACACTCTCACTTATGATTGTCTTGACCAGGTTTTATGGTCCAATATTTATTTCAATTTTTAATCTTATTATGTTTTAATAATTTCATTACTTTAAATCTTTCATTATTTCATTCCTTATACAACTTAGAGTGCACATTAGTGAAGCAATTTAAATATTTGACTAACTGAAGAGTTTCACATTAAAAAAATATCACTTGTCTCGCAGCTTATCTTTGATGGTTTCCTATAATATTTTGTTCTAGTTTGTGTAACATTTGGATTTGTTGCAGGCAGGTCTGGAAACCTAAAGCAGCTCAAAACTGCTGGTTCTGTATTTTGTGGTTCAGCGGCTGGACTCAGTCTCCTGTTCAGTAATGAGACATAGTGAAAAATATGCTAGAACTTACTTGGATGTAACTCTAGTTCTGTGAGTTCTGTGAGAAATCCATTTTTACTCATTTATAATGTTAGATTGGACGTTTGAAATAAATTACAAAATATTTTCCCCTCCTGTTTGTTGCCCCTCCAGCCGGAGACCCCCCTAGGAGAACGCCTAGCTCACCCATGCCGTAAAACACAGAAACATTGCCACAGTCATAATGAAAACTAAAATTGCAGATCTTGATTAGTTCATGCAGGGTGCTGCATCGTCAGTTTAAGATGTTCGGTGTTGTAACGTCTGTATTCTGCAGACTCAGTTTCTCACTATTATCTTCCAGCGTGTGACTACCTTGGGGAGAGGATGGCGTCCCTCTTCGGGATAACATCAGCCAAATATCAGTACGCTATTGACGAGTACTACAGGATGAAGAAAGAGGTATGTTGCATGTTGTAGTTCTGTAGTTTTTTAATTATATTGTATTCATTAAGCAACTGCTATGATCCCCTCTTGTATCCCCGTGTCAGCGAGAGGAAGAGAAGGAGGAAAACTGCTTGTCAGAAGTGGCGGAACGATCCTTTGACCAGCTACGATCTCATGAGGACGAGCCAATCACCATGGCAGAGCAGCCGGATGGGGCCGCCACTCACCCCGATGTGACCTATCAGATCGAGAACGAAAATCAGGCACCTTCGAGCACCATCAGAGTCCCTGCTATCGTCACGGCAAACTAACCATCCCTAGAAATGGACATTTCGCGCTTTACTGTCTGTTTGTTTGTTAAAAAAAAGGAACACTTGTCTTGTTTCACCAAGCACCGTTTGGTTTGTGTACGACACAGATTTAGATGGGCAGTGCTGCTGTATTGTGGGTGCAGTGTAGCAGCTGATAAAGTAATAAACAGCTGGCAACATCTGTGGATCCTTTGGATAATTAACAAGAGGTGTGCCATTAAAACACACAATGCTCATCACAAAATGTTAGTGTTATCTGGCATATTTAACATTTTGATTACATTTTTATCCAATATAGAGGAACATTTTGGTGAATTTATACATCACCTGACATCTATTGCATTATCAGTTGCTACAGCAGCCTCCCAGATTTGAACGTCTGCTGTGGAGTGAAAGTCAAATGTTGCTCCCCTGTGCCTCTAATGGACCAGACACTGTGCCTAAATCACCAATACAGCCAAGTCAGTGCCAGATCTGGACTAAGCATGTGTTTGAAAGTAATTTTTAATGTTTAAATAGCCCTTGATAGATGCTTGAGTATGCTCGGTATTGGGTAAACTGGTTGCATCAAGAATATACTGATGTATGCTCAACAGATGTGGTCAAACTGGTGCGTTCTCGATACACCTGGCTGCACCAAAGAGCTGACCATTTTAACACTCGTTCACATGTGTGTTTGCTGTCTGTTTTAATGCTTATTAAGCTTGTATTGCACTTAATGTCTGTGTGGAAGCACTGAGCAGATTTAGCCTTGGTTGTCAAATCATCTGTGGACCACGAGACTGACTGACATTTTGTTAAAAAACTGTGAAAACGGGTTTAGTTTTCTATGTTGCTCTTATCATCTGCCTTATCTACTACAGATATTATACATAGTAGATATGGTATGTAAGCCTTCGATAATGGCAGGGAGCGTTGTTACTCTAAGTCTGTAAAAAAAACATGTAAACTTACATTTTTAACTGTTTTTATTGCAATTTTTGATATTTATGTATTTATTTTACTGAACTGACTGAACACTTAATTTAAGCATTTTTTCTATTGTTTTGGTAACACTGTAATGAACTGTTAATAAAATCATAGTTATTGTCTGACTTTTAAACTTGTCTGTGTGAGACTTTCTTCGTTTCAAAATAGGTAGTATGAAGGTAAACAGATCTAAAGGAAAGTCTTGTTTTTTTTTTAGTCTTGTCTTCCTGTTGAAAGACTCATAGTGCTGCTACAGTTTGAATGATGTGAGGGTTTGTCTTTGTCACTGGTAACAAAGAGCCTGTGTCATTCTGTAGTCAGGGCGCTCTGAGGTCAGGGACCCTGTCCACTCGCTGCACAATGTCACCATTCTCAGGTCAAAGTGGGTTTCTGTGGTCCAGCATGACCTCTACAGCTGTCACTCCCTCAAACACAACAGTCAAACATGGGCTCAAAAAAGGGCAATATGCAAAGTGATAGCTGGTAGGTTTGATAGTGACAATGCCGCAGGGACTGCAGATGAAAATTAGCTATAAACTAACTCTGGTACAGTACATCAAATGGTAACGTTTATGTTTAACACTACATGGTCCCAATAAATACATAAATAAGAATGTTAACATGCTGCTGTTTAGCAGGTATAATGTTTACCATGTTCCCCATCTGTGTGTTAGCATGCTAACATTTGCTAATTAGCACTAAATTCAGTAAAATTGAGGCTGATGGGAATGTTATTAGTTTATTAGCATCGCAGGATGATAGCGCTAGCATGGCTAGTACTTAAGATTAAAATTATGACATCGCACTGGCAGATTTTTTTTCACTTCCTTAAGGAAAATAAGATTTTGAGGCCTAATAATATTGTTTGACAAAATAATCCTCAGTCAATGTCCCCTTACTAGTTTTTTCTGGAGCTTTCAGCCACATCTTGCATTGTCATTAGCAGATGGATTCTGCAGTTGAAAGCTCCAGAGAAGCTGGTGGGTGGACTGAAGCTGCTTATTTTGTCAAACTACTGTTTCTAAGGTCAAGAATCAACTTTCACACTCAGAAAAAAAAAATAACTTTTTTTGTTGAGTCTCAAAATCGTTGTTTTCCAACTCTGGGCGAGAAAATTCCACTTGTCTCCAAAGCGGTTTCATGTATCTTTGTGACATTTCCTTAAAATGAGAGGTTGTAACAAGTCAGAATAAACCAGTTTGCCAGTATTTTAGGAGTTAATGATAGACTAAATGAGCTATAATGGAAATGTTTAGCAGCAATACTTCAGAGCATGACAGAAATGTTCAGTTTCCCAATAGATGTTTCCTGGAAACAGTAAAGGAAGCCTTTACTTTGTCCTGCTGGTCACACAGCCTTGGTAATCATATATTTGGAAAAGGGTTTTAAACACTCGGGCACTTGTCATCTGTACAAACTCGCACACAAGATATCAAAGCAAAGCCTGCTGCTAGATGAAGCTCCATATGGTGGCTGTCTACATGTCGCACCACGTCATTATGGTGGTGCCACGATGAGACAGCTCATCTGTGATAGTCAGACAGCAAAGTCAATCCATACCACAGCCGGGCCGCACAAGGCAGCCTTATACAACATCCACACTGACAGACAATACCACCCACTGACAGCCCACACAGCAAAGCACACACAGTCATGAAACACTGCTGATAATTCATCATGCTGGTAAAAGAAAAAAAAGACACACAAACAAGATAGATTCCAATCTGAGATATCACAGATAAACCCTCACCCTTTTTATAAAGAGTTGCTCCAGTATCAGTGGAAATATGAGCCTCAAGGCAAGACTAAAGTCAGTGTTCTTCCGAATGTGTCGTAATCGAAAGAGACTCATGTAATTCCTGAAAAACAGCTCCTGGCTGTTTTTATATTTATTATTTATTCATTCTCTTTTCATTCAATTATGTACATACTTAAAGCCTCAGATGGGACTTTTGTTCCTGATTGAACGGATTCTTCAAGAGTTGTTTGTTCATAAAATCGAATATATTTAAGTTGCCAGATGAGAAGGGTGAATAATAATAGCACAATAATGTGACACTTTACTGAACCCAAGAGACAAATTCCTTTTACTGCTGTGCCCATGAGATCCCTTACTGTGGTAAGTGCTTGATTAAAATCTATAAATTTTTATATTCTTATTCATGAATCACACTAAATGCACCTTACAGTTTTATATCCTGCTGACACATTCTGAGAAGCGGGTTTATACAGATATAAACACCTGTTCATTGAGTCTCATCTGAAGCACGTTTTTATGTTGTCTGTGTACCAAATTGTGAATTAATCTACGCAGCTGTTTTATGTTGAGTTCAGCTGCCTCCACTCTAAAATAATTGGCTGTGTCCACCTAACAGACTGCAAAATAAGAAGGAATTCATATATTTCTGCTTATATTTCCCATATAGATATACCATTTTTTAGTCTATGTAAGGAGGTGAATTTGGTCATTTTATTTGTCTAATACAGTATGCGTTTTCCCCCGAACTTTATTACTGTTTGGTCGAGAGAATATCTTTAGACATTGTAGTTCCTCGTCTTTCCACTAGAGGGTAGTACTGTACTTAACAGATGAAGTGAGGGTTACTAAGGGCCAGTGACACCTTTGAAGTTCAAACTGTATTTAAATAAGCTAATTTTGAAGAAGGTTTTAGGGGGAAAAAATAGCACATTGTGGTTTGAGAATGAAGGAGACAAAAACAGAAAATCTTAATAGTTTTTTAAAAAATCGGTGGTTAGGAAACATTATGTAGTTTAATCCATGTTGTTCTGTTTTCTCTTCAAACTTTCAATCTGACAATAAGAAACATATTTCACTATGAGGGTCTGTCAGTCATCTCTATAACCAGTGGTGCAGCAGAGAGGAAACAGACTTCTCCAGTTGAGCGGCTTCCTTCTGGGAGATGTGAGACACACACAGCAGTCATCGGGCAATCGGTGATTAAGAGGGAAAATCCAGAATTGACAATTCACAATGCCATTCCTTGTGACTTAGTGTTTCACTCGGGCATGAATCAACATCTGCACACGTGTTCGTGTGTCCACATCTGTGTGAAAAACGGGTCCGTCCCAAACTCCTGCCTAAAGTCCCCCCCCCCCCCCCCCCTCCGCCCCACGCCTGCCTGTGTGTCCACGCGCTGGCCTCGAGTCGTCGGCTGCTTCAAGCATACCTGACATTTTTGTGGGCTTTGAGTGGTGGGGGTGGGGACAGGAGGTGTTTAGTGTTCTGGGGAGACCAGTTTAGCAAGCATTTTCACTTCTGACTTAGTCAAAAGTGTCTAACCACATGTCCTAAAAATGCAGCTTATTACACCACACCTGACTGCCATATGTGCTCATACATCTGCTCTGTGATTAATCGGGGCACACATTCACTTTAGTCACTTGAAAATTACACTTACAAATAGTTAACATATTTACAATTTGTTAGCGTGACTACCTGCAGAACAATACCTGTCTGCCTTGTGAAACTAAATTACCCAGACAGGTTAGTGGAATGTTACACCTCTAAAACCTCATTTCCTTGAGGTGCAGACACTTTAAAAGATCAGTACAGCTGCTCCACAATGGTAAAGGAGACGTGTCTATATAAATGGAAACAGCAACAGAGGTGAGGAGGTAAATTGACAGAAGGACAGTGAGACATATAGAAAGACAGAAGGAGGGAGGATGATGAGAACAGCAGCAGCCCCTTTGATGTGGGCCTCAGTGGGGCTATGTGTGTCTAAGACGAAGCAGGCCTGCTGAGGGAAGGGGATTTCCAGCCCTGCTTGGTCTCCTGTCTCACCCCCTTAGCCTTTGCTTCCTCCACGGGCTACAACAGAGAGCCCATCTCCTCTTAGACAAAGCCTCTATAGCCAACACCATTACTCTGTAATGACAGACTTATTTTAGTGATAAGACGCTCGTTTTTTACCACATCCCTTTGGAGGTAAAGTGGGGCAGAATATGTTAAGGTGTGGCATAAAGTTCCTTTTCTTTAAGTTTGCATGCTACATGGGGATAGTGTGATATTTTCAGCTTTGCATCAAAGAGTTTTTGCTCATACAGCTCATCTTTGAAACATTAGCCTCCTTTGGTGCATTAAAATCATATTGCATCCACAGTTTGCAAATCCCACAGTATTAACATCTATGAATATGGATATTTAAACCCCCTAATATGTCATTTTCCCCCCCAAACACACACAGAAACATTTATCTTTGCATGCAATAAAAGCATGTCTACTCTTCACAGTATCTCACTATTATGTTCACTTCTACATTGCTGCAAAAGCTTCACTGCATGTCTTCTCACTCTCATTGCAGTTTACACTACACTCACTCACTATCTGTCTGCGCTGCATTATGCCCTTTATACACCCAAACGCACACGCTTACACACACACACACACACACACACATACACACACACACACACTGGGTTCTGGAAAGTCCCTGGCACTACTTACGTCCTATCTCAGCTGCATGTTTGATAGTACAGGTGGCTGTTACAATGGCAACAATGCTAAGACAATATGACCTGTGAACCTACATTGTACCAACTGCTTACTCCTTATTGCCCTTGTTTTAAGGGATAAAAAAGTTAAATTGCATGCAGCTGAATGACTTATCAACATATAATGTCTCCAAGATTTGAAATTAACACCAGCCAGTATGTGGATGGAAAGTTTAACCATGCAATTTGCAAAGTTTTTCATTATGTATCCACTGACATTCATTCTCCTTTACTTTGGATGAAAATCAGGTGTAATTTTGAACGCACTTGTAGCTGTTGTGTCTGGCGGGCAAAAACTTGCTATGATAAACGCTCACTGTTTATGGACTCTCTAATCAATTTGCTTTCATTTATCTCATGTTTGTGATTTAATTATATATTAAAATAACGTGAGTGGTGGCTAATTTGTGAATTTCATTGAATTCGGGCATGACAAATTGTAAGTGGAATTGCACTTACAGCAGAAAAGTTTCAACATTTTTTAGCAGAAAAAGATGTCCTAAATGAGTCAGTTCAGTTCCGTGATCAATAGAAGCACCTGCCTGTATCTTAACCTTATCATTGTCTTCTCATATGATTGTCAAACACGTTATGACTCAGACATCCGTCAATCAACAACCAGCAGCGGATACATTGCATGTTACAGTCTCTCACTCTCTCCTAATCTGGGCACTAGCTGTGATTGATTGACGTTAATGGTTTGTGAAAAGTCCCGTTGGGAGACTGAAGACATAAAAAGAATTTCACAGCAACTGTAGATGTTGCACCAACATCTGTCCATCATGCACTTTTATATGTACTTACATTTTATGACATAAAATTAAAAAGAGTGCAGTCACAAGGTAAAATAATTAACATGGTGGTTTATAGTACACATTATGCAATCAGGTCATTCTCACAAACTTTTTGCAGCTACACCTTTCACTCCCGGGACTACACCTCATATGTCATTTCCACTTGGAACAAGTAGCTGTCAGACTATTTTGGCCTTTTCACTTTGTTTAAGAAACCTTGACTGGTCAGTGGGTGTTTTGTTTTGCAGGGTGGAGGCCTGCTCCCTTTTTTCAGAATGGCTTATGTAACTATTGGTCAGACCAAAACGGTAGTGAGACATCCTCTGCAGAATAATGCGCCTGTATGGGTGGAGTGTGGTACTGCAAAAGCCATTGAAGTCCAGATGTATGTTTTAGGTACTTTCCTGCATAAAGAGCAGACCCCAGCATCTGTCACTCACGCTCTCACATCTGAATTACAGCAAAAGACGTGTGAACTAAGGTTTGAAACAAGGAAGTAGTAAATATGTCAGTCCACCTCAGGGTCAATGACATAAAAGCTCAGCTTGTGGTTGTCTGTCGTTGGTGGCATAAATAACAGCATGGGGACTGTGCTTTTTGAAACAGTTTTATTTTAATAATTCACTTGACCAGATCATATAAAAGTAGTATTGAGAATTAGTATTTTAGTAGTAGTAGCAGTGTTACAAGGAGGACAAAAGAAACACCACAGTCTAGGCAATTTGCATTTGCAGTGTGGGGGATATGCTTGGTTACTTTTGACCCACAACTGTAGTATTTCCATTGGAAGAAAGTGTTCATCTGTGAATATTTTTTTCCAGTTTTGTCAACATCAGAACAAAGGTTTCTATGATGTTACATGACTACAATAATATATTTTTTTAAATGCATAACATGACCAAGTAGCACAAATGACTTAAACAGGTGCAGCTCAGATATCAGAAACAGATATAAAATATATGAAAAATTATTTCAAGATAAATCAAAGTGTTGGAAGACATAAGGTTATAAATATTCAGGAGGACGTATTCTGCACAGTACTCTGTGTTTCATATTAAGTCCCTTTGGAAGTGTAATAGAAAGACAGAAAGATAAATGGATGAGTACCTTTTTAATCACAGTGGGACATCACATTGTCACGGCAGCCAAGTCACATAACTCTGGATATAAACAATATTTTATAAGCTTTTTGAAAGCTTATAAAATACAGTGAAATTGTTTAATATTAAACCAACAGTTACCAGCCTTTTGGGAATGTGACCCCTTACAGCAGAACAGTGTTTTGTTGAAGTCCCCAAATCTATGAGTTGTTACACAAGTGACATTTCCCCTCTAATCTCCTCAGATGGTTTCATTCAAGTAATTGTTTGAGGCTCAAATTATGCAGTGTTTAACCAACATGTGAAGATTAAAGACAAAAACCTTTTTTTCTTTCCTACACCATTAATCATCTTGGAACTCCCCAGATGTATCTTGTGACCCGTAGGTGGAGACCTGACCCCTACTTGAGAGCCATTACACTAAATGACCTAACCATATATAAAGTTCTTAAAACTAGTTCCACCTCCACCAGATACAACTGTAAAATACATTGATGCATCAGTGTTTATCTAATAATGTCAGATATAATGATAATAACTTAGTCACAGGGGTCATATTTGTGCACTAAAAGTACTTTTACTTGTTAGGCTTTAAAGTAAATTTTTCTGATAGTACTTCTGTACTTCTACTGAAGTTTTGAATGCAGGACTTCTACTTGTAATGTGTAATTTTATAGAGTTCTGCTGGTACTTTTACTTGAGTGAAAGATCTAAATACTTCTTCCACAAGGTGCCTCATTGGAATTACATTGAGGAGTATTGCCAATAACAATAAAATAAAATATATATACCCATAGTTTTGTAGATATGTAATATACAAGTGTATGTACAGGTATGTAATATACAGATAATATGTAAAAAGTATATGAGTATATAGAACTGTAGTAAATAATGTAACACAATTAATAATATTTAAACCTGCACTGAATGACTTTTCGGCCACTAGGGGGCAGACAACAAACATTGACATGACATTGATATGGCAGATGTGTTAGCAAAAACTTGGCTATTTATACACCCAGCAGACACAGCGTAACATTAGCATTGATTTGGAGTCAGTCAAATGTAAGGCCAATGTTGACTCTCCTTCCAGCTCTGCGGTGGTCTTCACAAACTCCAAATATCTGGCTTTAAATGCTCCACTATGTTCACTAGCTAGTCACTAACTTTGTCCATCCGATGTTGTTGTACAGTGGATTTATTAGAACTTTTTCGCTGAAAATAGCTGCTTGCTGCTGCTGGAAATGACACTGATGAGAGCAGTCAGACTGACCCACAACAGTAACATTCTGGGCCAGAAAAACCAAAACAATATGCTGAAAGATGCTAAAATGCCTCACACAACACAACATAGTCATGTGATCCATTCTTAGTATAAAAATATTGATTATTGCAGCTTTAAATACAATGTACTATAGATAAAAGATACACGACAAACAAAACAGGGCCAATGAGCCAGGCAGATCCCATATAATCTGCTCCTATATGTACACAGTACGAGCCTTTGGACTGAACTTAGAGAAACGCAGCACACAAAACTGAACCTGAAACCTAAATACTTTTCATTTCTACAGTTAGATAGACTAATCCTGAAAGGAGAACATACATACACCGTGGTATTTATAGTGTAGCTTTTTGTCTGGTTATTATCTACATGGCAAATAGAAAGCAGAACCACTGTTTCAAATGTCTTGTTAAAAAGACTGTATGTGCCTCAAATAGAATACTGCACACTCTTCACGCCATCTACTTTACTGAAAACGACAAATCTGCATTTGTCCAGCCACCTATGATCTGCAAAAAGGAGTAAAAGAGGCGAAGGTCAAGTGAATTGCGTGACTCTTCAGGGAGTGGTCATGTTATGTCATAGTGGTATCCACAATAGAAACAATCAAAGGACTCACCTGCATCAACACACCTTCACATCCCAAATTATGTCAATACACCCACATCTCTTTATCTCTCTTAATTTTTGAAGCCTTAGAATGCTTAATTACAGCAGACCGTTTCAAAATCTTAGTTTGATTATAGTCACAATGCACGCAAGTACACACAATATCAGGCCCTGGAGAACACTGTGTCCCTGGGGAGGTCGAGCATTGAAGTGCATTTGAGCGTAGGTCACTGTCAATCAGAACATCTTGTCCCAACTCTTGAAACACAAATATGAGGAAATCTCCCAACATCCTGGAGGAGAGGAAACTCCCTGCTTTTGTTGTGCTCTGGCCAACCCACGCAGGAACAAAACAATAGATATTTTTAGCCCTTTTGTTAAATATAACCCACTTACCAGCACTGTTAAAATGAAATTGCTATTTACATTTTTGGAGGCTTTTTACGCAAGAAGGAGCCTGTCTGCTCCTTATTGCTTTGATAAATCACTTGTGGTTTCAAAATCTTTGCATTTCTCCTCTGTCAAAATGAGGACGATGTGTGGTGAGGTGTGTTCAAAGACCATGATACCAAATACAGCCTCATAGTTAAGTGCTTGTTATGTCTGTGCCTCATACACAGTACTGTATATTTACAGAAAGACTTGGCTCTTTTATCTTCCCTTTAAATTTCCTTAACACAAAGGATCCCACGCCTCTGGAGTCACTACTCGACAAGCCTGTTTGTCTGTCTGTGGGGAAACAGTTCATGACACACAGAGGGAAATATGAGAGGAAGAACAGAGGGAGGCAGTCAAGCAACTCATTGTCCCGAGTTGAGGATTCAGCAGGACAAAATATATGGAGAGGCACAGTGAGAGAGGAATTCCCCCACTAAGTTCAAACGATTGCAGATGTGCGCCTGGCCGGCTGCTACTGCACACATCTGGGCCAGCAAGCTTCCCCAGCACGCCTCCTCTTCCATCCTCCCTCCCTCCTTCCCTCTCTCCTCCATGTCTCGTCTTTATAACACTGCCCTCTGCTCTACCCTGGAAAAGCAATTTAGGAGAACACATGGCTGGTGTAAACTACTATTCACCGGCCAGCCAGGCAGCCAGATCACACCGGCTGCAGCAGATCCACAGCGGAGTGTGTATCATGGGAGGCCTGAAAAGGCCATTATCTTGGTGGGCTGGGAGGAGAGATTTGGCGGAGGGAAAGTTTGGGGGATTTCAGAAGGGAGAACTGCAGCCTCCCAGTAACAGTGCTACTGGAGGTCAGCAGTAGTCAGTAGCCACCTCTGCTATACTGCACTTCTGCACAGTATGGTTGGGTTTGCACGTTGTTGTCTCATTTCTTGAAACCACTTCTGCAAAAAAAGCAGCTTTCCTTCATGTATGTGCAGTTATAGCTTGACATGCACGACGCCAGTTGGTCCCATCAACTGCAAAAAGAAGAAGTTTAGAATAGAGATGTGAGTGAGCAAGCGTGCACGTTTGTTGTTACAGTTGAGCACAGCTTGTCCTCATGAACGTGGTACATTTCCAGGCGCTAATAATAATTCATTACTGACTTGAAATATCTCTCACACATAAACTAGAGGCATTTTGGCACTGTCACTTCTCACATGACACACACTTGTTTACCTTCTTAAAAGCAGGGTTACACCTGAGTCAGTCAGACTTGTTTGTGCTAACTCAGAGACAACAGGCGCTGCACATAGGCCAGAGGCCCGCTGTACGCATGTGCACACACACTAGTGGGAAATTCCCAGCAAAAATTCCACTCTAGCAGTCCTCTGTGTGCACATTCCTGCGTTTTTCATAACATCTTGCTGCTGAAATGAAAGTCGAATTTACAGTTGTGGAGCAGTTTTGAAGATCCAGCTTACCCTCAAGCTAGCAATAAATCTTCCTAGTCTGAGGATATTGCATGTAAACTTATATCCCTGTTAAATTTCCTGGATGCAGTTCATTTTGGGAATGTGGGGGAGCATGAAAGAACAGGCAGAGGAGACGAGGAGGAGGCAGAGACCAAAGGGTTTAAGAGAAAAGGAATTTTTTAGGTGCTAAAAGCTATTGGCAATTAATTAAATGGATTCATCTCTAAATAAAGTTTAGATTTTGCCAGAAACAAAAAATAGCATCATGACTAAACATCATATACAGTCATATCAGTTGTCTGATTTTTGGGAACAGTTTTCTCATTCCAAATTCCCCTAGCATTCCCCGCAATGATTTCACCACTGACTGTAGTTATTTATTTCTAGTCCTGTTTGACTATCTAACATAACCAAATAAGATCGATGAGAACATGTTTTCCATCTGTGGACAATGTGGACACTCAATTAATGAATGCATAAGTGTGTGAAAGGGGGATTTTTAAAGGCGTATACAGTAGTGTGCAGAAAATGAGTCACGCTCTTTGGTGACATGGATCTTTCACAGTCTCCCTCCTGGTGTGCCACAAGTGTGTCCATCAAAGTAGTGGTCTTGATCCAAGATTGCCCAATATTTGGAAATACAACAGTATCATTGTTCTTGTTGGTTTTTGAAATAGTGGTTCGATGCATCACTTTCATCATGTGATGGTCCAAAGCGCAGTTGGTTTGGCTGCCACTGCAAGGTACAGTTGGCATTGCTGTAATGCAGCAGGGTGTTTCCTCTCTTCTTAAGCCATCAGGAGATTACTGACTTCTCTCTGTTATTACTGAAGCCACTAGAAACTACTGGCCTCCAAAATTACTCTACAGATGGGTTTTCCAGGTTTTGTATCGCCCATCCGTCTGTACACTGAAAATTGCTCCAGTTTCTAATTGTATCGTTTTACTTTATTTTGGTTGATGAGAGATGTTTCTTATAATGGTGTTTATTATTTTTCAAAAATAGCCATTATAGCTCCACTAATCAGTATTTTTATACAGTGGAAACTGATCATGGTTACAGTGATAAACCGCTTGGATATGGATCAGAAAGCTTAGAACAGAATCATTCTTATACAAATGCTGTTTAAACAATTTGCTTCATTACTTTATATTCATTACTTTTAAAAAAAATGGTTATAATAATCATCTGCCTATAGTGATCAATTTGAAACGGACAGATGTGATCACTATAAGCAGTTTGCACTGTATTAACAAAGACTCAAATGACTACAGGTCATGTGAATGAGGCTGCTCTTGGTGACAAACCCACAAATAAAAAGGCCTGTACATCTTGTTAATAATAATGTGTTTGTTTCCTGTTGCCTCTATTTTCAAACATTAACAGTTATGCAATTTGGAACAGGCGAGAGGCTAATGCTAGCTAACGCCCTAGAAGAAACTACAGTAGAAGAATATAGGACACATCCATTGTATATAAATATTAGCAAAAACCAGATTTAATATATGAAATCAGTCTTTAATTACTGTTGTAGTTGTTTAAAAGAGAAACACTGGGCTAATGGTAAAATGCTGCTCTGTCTGTTAGCAAATGTTAGCTTGCATTAGCAATTTCTTGCTAGCTACAGTTCTTCAGGTTACAACATTAGCAGTGCTACTGAGCTGGCAGCCCCTTGTCAGCTGGAAAGTAAGCCTGTTTCTATTATTGTTAGAGCAGTTAGGAACAGTAGAGTAAGATTTGGGGCTCCATATGCCATGATTAGTGATTAGTGGGTGAACAAAGTAGGATTTAACAGCTAAAAGAGCCAAATATTTCCCTCAGGAGCCAGACAAACCAGAGCTAAAAGTAGAATGAATACTGAACTTACTGTACATTCGTCAAGTGGTCAGACACATGACCACAAATGAATGGTAATGTCACTGTGTGTCTGTTGGAGGTGTAAAAAGGCGACACCATAACACCAAGCTGTACCAAACCACATTTGACATATCAACTTCATAAGGTGATAATACCAGTGCTGTGCTTGCAGCTTGTAACAGAAAAAACAATACTGCTATAAATGAGTAACCTTTTGTGTGTTCAGCATAACTTAAACATGTCTATATGGTGTACTAAAAGTTAACTGTTTAATTAATCAAAATAGAATTGTAGCAGATAAAGGAGTGCTCTTTGGATATTTTTAGCTTTATGCATCGGAGTAGCTTTTTTGTTTTCTGGTTTGAGGTCAACAAAGTGAAAGATACCGTTTCAAAGCTTCAGGGCAAGGGATAAGGTTGCGCTCGCTGTCACTTGGTGGGTAAAAACTCGCATGTCTGGTTTTCATACTGCTATCAAATGATGGGCATTAAAGGTACGCATAATGAGATAGCTCGGCATGAGGCATAATTTACCCAAGAGGATGATACAGTGAGCAGGGTATGAGGCATGGCTGACAAAGCTCACCAGTAGAACCTGATAGTTAAGGCCTGTCTGAATACGCCTGGTCTGCAGCAAGAGACGCTCAGCGAAGTTCTCAGCCTCAAAAGACAGAGGGAGACTACGAAAAAGAAGAAGAGGTTTTGGGTTTCCTGCTGCCCTGTGGCACGGCAGAGTGAGACATGTTTACTTCCTCGAGTGGTTACTCAAGAGAACGTGAAGCCAAGGTTGTTTTTGTTGTTCGAAGCCCCCATTTAAATTTTTCTTCTGTTCAAGTTCAATCTGCATGTGTTTATTATGCTTTAAAGTGCTGGAATTCATTTTATTTCTATGCATTGAGATCCGTTTCTAATTTCGCAATGTGGATATAACAAGCCTATTCTAACTAGAGAGTGTAATCAATTTTAATCCATCCTACAGGAGAGCTTTGTGGTTAAATGCAGGAATACGAGGAAGTATGTGGGAGTAAGCTGGCTGTCTAAAACAGCTATTGATCTCATTCACCACTCTGACATCCAGCCATGTGGCTTTCTTTGCATATTTATACAGTATTTTTATCTACATTACAAGCTGTACAAAGAACGTTCAGCGTCTGCGAATATAATTTGTGTTGTGTTGTGTCTATCTTGGGGCTTTTATGTGCAGGTTATTTATGGCTTTTTTCATGAGACATTTATAGTAGGTTATGTGGGATAAAACCACGGATATCCCCCCTTCCATGCTGGCTCTATTGTTACCGCAGACACCTGTTCTTAAATGGTTCACTCAGACAGACTAGCCGATGAGGTCCCAGTCAGCTCTTACTCACCATTCATACAGTCAATACATAGACTCAGTTTTACTGGAAAAAAGGAGAGATGACAGAATGGTGAGATGGGTTCGAAACTGGGTCAAGATCGGGACATTGTCATCACTGCCCTTTAGAGTCACTGATCTTTACAATACAGTTCTAACTGCCATCATGATAACTTTATACCTTGCACAAAAAAAGAAACCTTTGGAACTATCGAAACCTTTGAGAAACAGAAAAAGCAAGAGGTGCACATGATAAAGTATGTAACTTTCCATACAACTCTGCATCTGTGTCTGACAAATAACAGAAAAAGCCACATGTCAAAGCATACGGCGTAATTGCACAACCATCGTGACTTCTGCTACTGGCAGACTGCTTGCGTTCAGCCCTTGCCTTTGGCTCTGTTTTAAGTAAACTGCAAAGTCAATACACCACATGACTATCAAAGTTAAATGTTCAATTTTCCAGCTGAAACTCATCTAAATCAAAGGCTGTGGTATGGATATTGCGACCCACTTTACAAGCATTATAATGCATCAACCACATTACATAAACACTTCTAAAGTTACCTCACACTGTTCAAGAATCACAAACTGGGCCCGGTCAGGCGGCCTTCAACACCAGTGTTGCCAATGGTCATTATGTATTTTGAAGTACTGCTCCATAACAGCAGATAATACTTGGTACTGGTTTAAATAGTGGAAGTCCAGTATTCCAACTTTAAACAACTTAACATACAGTATGTAAAATAATAAAATATTAAAGGGGCACTACGACAATTTTACACATGCAGTTTAGTTTACTTTACTCGTCACGAGGAGCATTACTCAGCCTGTGAAAACAAATGCATGATGTCTTCTGTGGAACTGAAGGGAGCTATTATAAAGTAGTAGGTTTGTTTTGTTTTTTTAGAAAATAACCCCAATGATGTCATCGGGTTATCTTAATTTGGGTTTGAGGTTTAAAATTTTTTGCTAACTTGGTAAGCCAGCATTGCAAACTGAATGTGTGGGCTTTGAAAGAAGTAGGCAATGAGGTTTTTATGAAAGATGATACTGAGTTGCATTATAGGAAATGTAGGATCCAGCATTTTTGGAGTTTAACTTAAAAGTTCGGACATATATCGGCCTCTGCTGCCTCGAGTTAAACTATTCTTTTTTTAATCTGTTTCCAAACCTTATTAAAAAGCAATACTAAGATATTGGTTATGTTACCTGATTTATATCTATCAAGGATACAAATTAGCCTATGTTGTCTGGTCATGTGAGATACAAACAAAAAACACACACAGTAGCCTAACAGTTTGAAAAAAAGAAACTGTACGGTGGTTGTATGTGTCTGTCAAAAGTATCATTAAAAAAGCAATACTAAATTGCTGGCATACTCATTTTCTATTATCAGTTTTACCCCTGATTCAACATGCAATGTAATGCCCGCTGCAGAATAAAGTGAGGTATGAAGGACGAATCTGATAATGATTTCTATTAATTTTCTTATTACTTCCTTCTTTCCGACACAAATTTCAACATCAGTGTGATTTATAAAATCCAGCTCTGAACTTGCACGTGCCTTTTTAATCTGCGGCGTTAAAAGTAAGTGCTGAGTTTGTCTTTCCATTAGTAGTAAATTTTGTTTTCCCCATTCTCAAGTCTCAGTAGGTCTTAGCACATCCAATATTTAGCTAGAAGATAGTCAAAGCAGCACTGAAGGGAATTTGTTCATAAAAGCAGTGATATTACTTTAACAATGGTGGAATACAGTCAAGATATGCTATAAATATAGACTAACAGCAAGATCCCTGGCAAGTCGTTCAGTAAATAAAACGTGTATTAAAGTAGATTTGACACAGCTGGCATCTGATCAACTCATCGAAGCACGGGATAGAGAGGAACTGCTGGAGCAATACACATCTAGTGGAAAACAATACAAGCCTGGGTTTTCCAGATTGTGTGTCAATAGTCTTTTTTAAACACGTGAAGTGGGGATAGTTTGCTCACAAATCAGACACCAAGAATTTACAACGTTAGATCAGGAGATCGGAGATGGTTGCTGTTCTTGGTTTTTTTCCAATAATATAAACCAGGTATGATTTAATTTAAAAAGCCTGGTATCTGCTCTGTGCTGCAGTGTGTAAAAGCGTATCTATCTTATTGCTTGTTAAACTGTGTAAAGTACCCTGGTGATTTTGTTTTGAGAAAGAAGCATATACTCAGTGCGGTTTCACGCAAACATGACATGGTTCTATTTCATGTTAATTCTAAGAAATTTCCAAACAAGTGCGACACAGCAATTTTGCAACACACCTGGAGGTAATTGTGCAAGTATTTGCGTGTTTGCAACATGTCAAACCACTACATAATTTACAAGGAACAACATACGAATTCTAAAGAAGATGTGTGTGGTAAAAGGAAGCGAACACACAACATTGTTATCACTGACATGCTCACTTGAGCTATATCACTTTTAGTTCACTTTAGATAAGCTGTTGCTGCTTGCAGATTTGCAGATTCTTAGAAACTGTGTGTTTGGTGTGTGATGGAAACATATAATGAATTTTTTGTGTTTGGGAGGAAAATTAGATTGTCTACTTTATATTTTTATGTTTTTAGATTTACGTTGTGGCAGAAGAGTGCAGATACTACATCTAAAATACAGTTTCAGAGAGATGTATTTGGGAAATTTTCAAATACTTTTATAGAATATCCAAGGTTATGGAAAGTAAAGTAAAAATGAGTCAAACTTCTAAATGTCTCATTTTACGTTATGAGAGTTTTCAGAGAAAGGCCTCATCATAGCAATGTTCCCTTATTGCCTAAGACCTAAACTTCTGTACTTGGAAAACGTTAGACAGACTGTGGCTTAGCAACATGAAAATGCATTTTCATAGATGCTGGAGATCCCCCCGCACTCAAGAATTCAGTCCCACGCCTCTTCTAACAAGCGCGGGGGTGGGGGTCTTTTTTGCTTTAGATGCAGCGTGTAAATGCTGCGTGAATACAGTATGAATGAGCCATGCTTTCACAGGGTAAGAACAAAACCAGGAGGGGAGAAAGAGAAAGAACAGAGGTGGGGAAGAAAAGAGGAAAGGGGGAGGAAAGTGTGAGGTATCAGTTTGGAAGGGCATCAACGTGGGTGGGGGGGGGTGCTGTTTCGGTTGTGAAATATAAAAACAAAGGGGGTGAAGATGCTCTTCTGCAACATAACCTAGAAGTATTTTATGCTTTTTCTTTTGATAAAATATACATTTGATAGATTCACATGTTATAAAAATGAATGTCTCCAATTAAACTGCTCATTTCATACCATTAATGTAAGATGTATTTGTTTTCTAATGAGATATTAAAATTCTTATTATTTCAGAGTTGCAAAATATATGTCGGAAACTCTTCTATTTGTCCTTCAGCAGCTTTCAGTGTGAAAGAACTCTGTGGTTGTGTAGGAGTGGACAAACTTTTTTTGCAATACTGGATTTTGCATTCATTTTTCGATTGATGATGAATTGCTCATTGTATACATGGTGCGTGTCATATCTCCGAAAACGCAATACTGTGCTTGAAATATGAAAATGTGTGTTTTCCAGCACTCCCATATGTGTCAGATGAAGACTATGCCGTTTTTTAAATTATGATTATGACATGGCAACAGAAGACGGGGACTTTTTACTACGAAAGCCAATCAGAATATTTTCATAAGATGATTCCTGCTGGCATCTCAAACCTGATTCTGCTGATCACTGATTACAACACCACACCGGGTGCCTGTATGAGTCATTATCTAAACATGTTAGTAACCTATAAAGCGGAAGCTAACATCCTCTATTCAGCTGAATTAGTTACCTGGTACTGAGGGGAAAATCCCTCATGACACATGCACGTTTGCAGGCATTTTTTTTTTTTTTTTTTTTTCAGGAACAAGGAAATGGGAATTGAGAGCTTACCAAGTGATCTGACAGTGATTTTGTTCCACGAATTGAAAGAGCAAAAAGCTACTCATGTTCCATTTTTAAAATGGCATTATTTTCCCATGGCTTGTTATCTGATGAGGAAAAGTAAACCTGTGGTGTCATAAGAGAAACCGCTAAAGTTTATCTGATGGTTTTCACACACAGTAGTTAGTACAGAGTTCCAATTTTGACTTCTCAGTTTGGGTTATACAGAAATTGTGTCCATAGCAGGCAAACGGATGCTCCTAATATAGAATCACAACACTTTAAATGACAAAAACAGGAACCAGGGAGGACATTACACAGACAATTTAATATACAGTGTTTACCAAATGTATATTTATATATAACCCCTTTTCCTTGATTATTGATGTAGATGGTGCATTAACTCATGTCTATGTTGACATATCCATCTATGTGTGTGTAGCAAGTATATACACCAGATGCAAGAACACCTGCACAATAGACCATACATTTGATGCAATATAATACAGTACTCCGGCAACTCCAGTGTAGTTTTTGAGGCAGTAGTTATTGGTGGTTTTCTATTGAATTGCATTTATATTGTGAGGTGTTCCCTGAAAAAAAGGAACGTGAACACCATATTGTGTAATCCAATGCAACATTAATTCACCAGCTTCCTGACACAGTTGGGGCCAGTGGTGAATTTTTACATAATGTGATAAAAAAAAAAGTAGTGTTCACAGTGCACTGCATGGCATGTTATAAATGCAAATAATACCATTGTGCTATTCTTTACACCTGTCAGCGATGACACAAAATGATGATGATAAGAAAGTGTCCAAATCTCGTGTACTGCTCTCTATTGAGTAAATACTGAGCGTTTATTATATAGGAAGTAGTGAATGAATGCAGGAGGGAGTGATTTGGGACACAGCCAGGGAATTCTTACAGGAGACATTTTGACATGTCACAGTAGGAGAAGCACAGGTGTAGATAATAAAATTAATGATGGCTGAAATCCATTTAGCTGTTTCAGTTTCAGGGTCCTGGTGTTGTAGATTCTGGTGCACTGGCACACTGTCATGACGTGCTGGGACACTTGAATAGAACAGAGCAATTGTTGGTTGGTAACACCTGTGCTTCTCCTACTATGCCAAGTCAAAATGTGTGCTGTGAAAATTATTATTGAATATAATTATTAACTAGAGATATTATATAAAGAGATTTATTACACCTGTGCAGCTATTACTTACTTACTTAGGCCTTAGGCCATCAACAAAGGCCCTCCATCCTCTCCAGTCTTGTGCCATTCGATCAAGTTGTTGCCATGACAGCCCCTCAACTTTAATTTCCTGTTCTGTGCTTCTTCTCCAGGTGTTTACCCTGCCTAAGAGCCAGAACGTGGCCTCCGATCCTCAGGCAAGGCCCTCTTGGCTGTTCCACAGTCCAGACTAAAGGTGACTATAAGAAATTGCTTTTTTCTTTTAAATCCCTTCTAAAAAAGACTTTTATGTGAATCACTATACACAGATGTTTGGTAGTTTTGGAGCCACTGAGCGGTCTTTGTGTTTTTTGTAAATTTCGGTCTGTTTTAAATGTTTGTTTGTTTGTTTGGTTTTATCTCTTCTATGACCCTTTATTCCTATTTTTATTAATACTGTTATTGTTTAATCCCTTTTTTAAATTTAATTGTAATTTTACATCACTATCTCCCTGGGTTTTATTGTATGCAAAGCACTTTGTAAACATTGCTTTAGGAAAAGTGCTATATAATTAAAGTTTATTATTTTTATATTGCCATGGAAACGAAGCAGGCCTCTCGTTCACACCGGATGGAGTTCCTATTCCCGCAGTTCAACGTCCGGGTGGAAATACTGTGCATGAAGTGAAATCTGCTTGCTAAATTCGTTTGGACGAACTTCACCTTGTAAAAATGTCCCGAGGCTCAAGTGCAGGGTTTGATCGACACATTACCATCTTCTCTCCTGAAGGAAGACTCTATCAAGTCGGTCAGTACGGAGGTTTTGTTCAGACAAACAGCCGGCTCGCAGGATGACTAGCTAAGCTAAATGCTCTGTCATGGTTCGCTTAGCTTGGCGTCTAGCTGATGAATAATAACCCGCCAAAGCGAAAGTAGTATTATATAAAACCACGAAAGAGTCGTTTGGGATGTCGGAGTTGTTATTTTATATATACTTTGCTGATGCTACAAAGAATAAAACAGCGCGAATCAAACTGGCAAGCTAGCTGATAGGCTAGCTAGCATTGTTAGCATTGCAGTCAACCAAGCTGATTCATTGCTCTACTGTTGAGTCCATTGTTACGGTTTAGGAAAGTTAGTTTAATGTGTTTTATTGATTAAACTGTCTGTATATTGACATCATTTTATAGCAATGATAACAGTGTCATAGTTTTCTTAAGATACGTACGGCAAGCGGTAAATTGGATTAAAGGGAAAATCCACCCAAAAAAACATAGTAATCAGACATGTTGCATTTATATTTCACACTTAAGTTTTAGTTTGTCACTTTGAACCATTCAGCTCTTAAGCTGAACTTGACATGAACAGGATTTGTTGATGTAATCAAAGACTAATCCTGAAGGTGCTCCACAGACAATAAACAATAGAAACATTTCAGTTTAATCTATTACAGGGACATTTACTGATTAATAGTCATACGCTCTGCACATAACACTCATTTGCATCTAACATGTCAAACAGAAGTTATTTATTAGTTAGTTGTACCCACAGAATCATGCAATAGTTCAATGTCAGTAGGCTAATCAGATGTCACAGGATTTGCTGAGGCAGCTGCTGTCTGTGTTTGTACATACTGACTGTACTCTCAGTTCTAAAGAACATAGTGTATCTGTTGAAGGGATGCTTTTTCTTGCCAAATGAATATAAATAGACACACTCTTGTCTCCCACTTGCAGAATATGCTTTCAAGGCCATAAACCAAGGTGGACTCACATCAGTAGCAGTCAGAGGGAAGGACTGTGCAGTTGTTGTAACACAGAAAAAAGTACCGGTGAGTTGATATCAAGTCTTTGTTTTCATACTGCGGTGAAAGTGAGAGATCTTAACTCACGCGGAGGTGAATATAAGGTGCATCCTCCTGCACCGATGACACTTGCTCCTCTTTCCCCACATGCAGCAACACCTACGTCCCATTATTATACATTTTTATTGTGGGAAGATATGACTGTAGTAGTTACTGACTACTGCACTGCAATGTGTAAAATGCATTGCAGTGCATCTTAATCACATTAATTCAGGTAGATAGTGTTTAAATAAGTTGATTATTTATTTGGCCTGTAAATTGGTTGATGACAAGTGATAATTTAAATTGTTTACTTGGTCTAGCCAGTAGTCAAAATACTTGTAGTGTCAGTTTACAATGGATTAACATTTTACATAAACCAAGCAACAGTAATTATTTTTACGATTAAACCCATGTTATTGCTTATGGGTGTGTTATTGTTACTCCAAATCCAAAAATTCACTTTTGTATATGTTGGAGTTAAAATTGCATTTTTAAAAGTTCCTCTCTTTTTTTTCTCCTTGAAACAGGACAAGCTTCTGGATGCTGCCACAGTGACCCACCTTTTCAGAATAACAGATAATATTGGATGCGTAATGTCTGGGATGACAGGTAAAAAAATAAAAAGAACGAATGTGGTTTTACAAAAACATATCCAGGAATCCAGAAACACAATTGATCTTTGTTTATTTTGAATGGAAAATATAATGCACCAACACTGTTAATAGAGGGTGCATAATGAGCAGCTTGTTTTCATTTTCTTCACAGTTTTCTCTTTTCAGTACACGAGAACAACAATTTGGAGGAAAACTGGTCTAAACCAAACTACTCCTTTCAAAAAAAATTCTAGTTATTTTTCAAATAGAATTGGTCAATTTGAAAGTGATGAACCATACCGTTCTCCTCAGTCACAGCATTTACTCTAGCTGATGGTTCCTCTTTCCATACACCTGTCAATTTTACCATAAGAACAGTGCTATCTGTGGATATCATGTACAGTAAACACTGGATGGAAAAATGAATATACCAGTATGACAATAATTGATGCTTTGAAACAAATAGCCACCTCCTCGTCTTCAACACGCTCCGATCTCTCCCACAGCTGACAGCAGGTCCCAAGTTCAGCGAGCTCGCTACGAGGCGGCCAACTGGCAGTACAAGTACGGTTACGAGATTCCAGTGGACATGCTGTGTAAGAGAATTGCTGATATTTCACAAGTCTACACGCAGAATGCTGAGATGCGACCACTTGGCTGCTGTAAGTATAGATTTATTGATTATAATCCATCTTCAGGGGATCTCATTCTTCACCTGATACACATCATTGAAATTCACACTGCCTAATGACAAAATATGAACTTTTTTTTTCTTTTTACATTTAAAATATTTACAATTCAGTGTGTTATGATAGTCCTGAGATGTTATCCTGCTCTTATTAAAGTTGGATTTCATCTTTAAAGTCTTTGTCTTTTCACATTAGACAAATCCATCGGTGTTCAAGAGCAGCCAGTCTTCAATATCTCCCCCTTAGGTTGTCAGAACATATACTAAAAAAAGATAAAAGATTCAGCAACAGATTTGTTAGCGTCAGAGCTTAGTGAATCATTTTCTTTTCCAAATAATTTTCACGCTCTAATTTTCACTCTCATACACAGCAAAACACACCCACTGAGCCTGAAAGGATCTGCATTTAATCAGGTTTATTATAGCCGATAACGAGCTATTCAAATATTCCTGGATCATCTCGGGACATCTCTACTAAGCACAAACACTAAAGTAAAATGTCAACGTCATTGTCCTCTCCACTAACCCCGTCACCCGCAGGTATGATAGTGATTGGCATAGACGAGGAGCACGGCCCCCAGGTGTACAAATGCGACCCGGCAGGCTACTACTGTGGCTTCAAGGCCACCGCCGCCGGAGTGAAGCAGACAGAAGCCACCAGCTTCCTGGAGAAGAAAGTGAAAAAGAAACTGGATTGGACTTTCGAACAAACTGTTGAGGTATAAAATCTCTAGCAGAACCTCCATGTTGCTGACATAGCACAGGTCTGATAAGGAAGAAACACGAATGTGAAAATAACCTCAGTGAGTTGCAGTGGCTTCTAATCAGAGTCAAGATCTTTATTGTCATTGCGCTGGCATAACGAAATTGCTATTGCGTCATCCTCGAACGGTAAATTTGTGTTTAAGACTTTACACATATTAACCTGACCCATTTTTATAAAGAATAGATAAGACAGAAGTATAAAAATATACTTACCATAAATGAGAAAATCATTATTATCCGGTAAAATGAAAATAATGCACCTGATGTTATCTCCCTCCTACCTCCCCTTTTTTCCTTTCCTTTTTCTCCCCTTCAGACGGCAATCTCTTGTCTTTCAACTGTTCTTTCCATTGACTTCAAACCCTCTGAGCTGGAGGTGGGCGTTGTAACAACGCAGGACGCCAAGTTCAGGTAAATGTATGATAATTTGGTAAACACCAATTTAGTTGGAATTGCCATTGTAAAATGAGAACAGCAGGTCGTTGTGTCACTTTAATTACTATGAGTCAGTTACTGCGGCTCACATTCAGCGTGGTGTTTGTTTGATTTCTCAAAGGAAACACTTAGCAAACATTCAGACCCTGAACAACCAGTGAGGTGTCAATGACACTGATTTGGTTTCACTCTGATATTTCATACTGTATGTTAAAGTACGTAGTTCTCAGGTATGAGAATCATCGTCCATCTCTATGTCTCCATTCTCCAGGATTCTGACAGAGACCGAAGTGGACACCCACCTGATGTCCTTGGCAGAGCGGGACTGAGCGAGCAGAGACTTGTCACCCGTTGGATCAAGTTAGAGCATGATGGGATATGCAGTTCCCAGATGGAGACTGGTGTTATCTTTGTTTGCTGTACATTTACCCCCCACTGTTTCATTCAACAATAATAAAAAAAAAAGTTTTTGGAGTAAAATAGCAATTGTTCTTGATGCCTTTTTCCTCTTTTACGGTGATGATTATGATCAATTTTGCAAGCAAGCTGTCAGAACTTTCACAGTTTAGTCAGTTTTATATATTATGTACATGAATATAGCTTTTTAACTGGCAGCTGTGTAACTTAATGCGTCCTGTCTCATCAGCTCTGTTTTCATCTGTCAAATTTAGAAGCAGGGGAGAATGTTTATGGGAACTTGAGCGGTGCAGAGCTCTACCTCTGAGCTTCCTGTTGTGGCTCTCTATTGCACTAAAGTCAAATGACTTACAGAGGAGTCGTGGAGAATTTATTTTACTACACTGTGATGTAGACCTGACTTGACCTCATTTTCTCAACATTTTGGCTTTTTTTTTTTTTTACGCACATGTAGCATGTCAGAAATAGATTCACTTTACCGGATGTATCATACAACATAAGTAGTTTCTCTTTGCAAAGGGGAAATTTGCTCCCCCTGACAGATAAGAATAGTTTTCACAAAGTCGACATAAGGGTTCTAGTGCGTAGTGAGGAAACAATCACTAAGCATTTAAGTCAGTGACCCTGTCCAGCTCAGCATTAAGAGGATTTGTCATCAACATATGATCAGAAATTATGTTCATGTCATCTGCTGTTTATTTTCAGTAGATCACTTTCCATCTGTGTCATCACATCATCTCTTGCCCCCTCCCCTCCCCCCTCCCCCCTTATTTCCCTCTATGTGTTTTTGTAGCTATTATAGAAACACAAATGCTGCTAAAAATGTCATGTTTTCTTACCCTAAATGTAGGAATAATCTGTGGGACTTTCTGCTTATGTAGATAAATGTTTTAAGTCTGAGTGTTTTACAAAATTTCCCCTGTCCTTAAGAAGGAACAACTTGCTTTTTGTTCCCTTGGAAAGAGCAGATCACCTGAGCAGAAGAAGTATCTGAGACTTTGTCCTCAGAAGCAAATGAGTTCTCAGAAAATCCCCCTGGAGTCCTGTACAGGTCTATAGCCCAGTAAATGTTTACAGCCCCGAGGACAATTACGGGCAAAGTAAGTACAGTACATACCACTATTAGACTTAATCACTCAAGGACATTTTCTAAGTACCAGTTAAGTGTTGGCTCCTGTTTAACTTCATAATCGGAAACAGTTGCTGGTTATTTCAGGTAATTCCTTTCTTAAAAAAAAATCCTGACTTTTGTACACTCATCAGTCAGCTGACAGGGAAATCTTGTACTTCCCAGACTCTGGTAACGTTTCCTGCTTATTATGACACAGCAATGACACTAATCTGTTTCTGGAAGATATTCCCATCTTGGTAATATACATTTCCTCCTTAAAAAAAAAAAATTCCTTGGTATTTCTACCCAGCGCCTTGCTGCCAAAGTGTTAAGCTGTAGTTCCAGGGTAGGGTGGAATTTTTAGTACAGTATGTTCCTCTTATGCCGCCCAGGGACTTTCAACAAAGTGACTCAGAGACCCAGTGACCTCGCCCCAACAAGGAAATCCCAGAGTGTTCCAAAGGGGCTGAGTGTGATCATTTCATGTCTGTGTATCTTTCACAAGTCTGGGTGATGACTCTCTGTCGTCGTCATTTTGTGTAAGTGAGAGATGATGTTTTTACTGAGTGAAAAGGACACGAGTCAATGCTTACATAAAAGGAAACTCATGCTGAGTGGAGGAAACACACCAAGTCAAAGCTTTTTTTTTTTATATTGATAAACATCTTTTTATTCTCAATATCTTTTTTGTTAATAGTGTTTAAATTCACACAATATATTTACAAGTACAAAAATAATATCTCTGTATTTACAATATATTACATGAATGATCTGGTATATACACATCAATATATATTTATACAGTTTATGGAGCGACTATACAGAGGTTATGGTCATTGCTGTAATGCCGATCTTGGCACAGGAAGTTCTGTGATCCGGACCGGACTTGACCAAACTGGACGCCTTCTTCATTCTTGTTTGAAGGGCCAGCACCTGTGGACTTCCTGGATGCGGGGTGTCCCTCGTCGGGGCCTTGGCTAGGCAACCCTGTAGCAGCTTCACTGTCTTCACACCACCAGAAGAGGGAGGTTTTTTTCTTTACTTTCCGAATTTTATGTCATCGTACAGCTGCAGGAAAGAAAATTAAAAATGTTAAGACCCCATATCACATGATTATATGAAATCTTAGGTGTATGAAACCAATCATAAATCTGCTGTTCAGGATCATAAACTGACCTCATCCTCAGAAAGGTCCAGATCATCCATGTCGCTCTCTTCTGATTCGCTGTCGGGCAGCTCTCTCAGCTCTTGTGCCGTCCTCTCGTACAGCTGGCAGCGGATCTCGTCGTTCTGGCGGCCATAGGTGAGGTGGTATGGCGTGAAGCCACCGTAGTTCAAGCTGTTAACGTCGGCGCCGAGGTCAAGGAGGCGACGGACCAATGCCTCGTTCTGGAGATCTACGGCCAGATGGAGCACCGTCCGTCCGCTGCACTGTTCCTATGGGAAACAACATAAAGGATTGATGTTAGGTTCCTGCATGAAACTCAGCTTTTTTATATCCTGGCTTTCTATTTAGAAGCTGCATGTAGGATTCTTGTGTAATGAAACCTACCTGTGCGTTAATGTCTGCGCCCAGCTGAATGAGATTTTCCACCAATGAAATGTAACCATTAATGGACGCCAAGTGGAGACAGTTGTGTCCTAGAAGAGAAAATCAAGAAAAGCTCAGTTAATAACCAACTTCACCAAACTGCCAAAGTGGCACAAGACCACCATCTGTGTGTATATATGGGTGCTATTTTGACTTAATGCTTACCACTGTAGTTGGGGAAAGACACGATGGAGGCGAGGTGTTGCTGGCAGTTCTGGGTGAGGACGCCGAAGGAGGCGAGGGAGCCCCTCTTACAGGCGATGTGGAGAGCCGTGTTCCCACTGTCGTCAGTGAGCCTGGGGTCACAGCCGGCCTTCAGGAGTCTCTCTACCAAGTATGGCTGTTCTGTGATCACTGCTAAGTGGAGTGCAGTCTGGGGAGAGAACATTTAGAAGATATATTTAATTATTATATTGTCTGATTGTAACAGAAATTTGTGTGTATTTTGAGGAAGGTGAGGATTTGTATTGAGCTGATAATCAATCATTTAGGTTTGATTTTGGTTATTACCTGTCTCTGGTGGTTCTGTACATTGAGGAAGGAGTGACTGTGAGACAGTTTGATCATCTGAAGGGCATGTTCACTTGCTTCATGAATGATGGCCAAGTGGAGAAGCCTGTGGATAGGAGGGGAAGGGGGAGGGGGAAGAAAAAAAAGAGAAAGAGGTTAGTTAAAATAGTGCTTGAAAAAAAAAATTACGCACGGAGGAAGTGGTTCCAACCAAATAAGAAAGGACAAAGCTTGAGCAGTGGAGCGTTTCGCAAGAGTGGAGTTTTGTCGGGTTATTTCCACCAGTTGTGGCTTGACACATCTGATGCTTTATCAGTTACTGGCAGCGGGCCAGGGACTTTCCTAAACGCGCAGAGCGAACTTTAGCCCCGCCCCGACTGCGCTCTCAGCCAAAGTACACACACACACACACACACGCACACACACACAGAGTACGCTCTGCGTTGCACGCACACACAAACACACACACACTTTTAAAGAGCTCTTGTTTTCGTGCAACTCTCGACATTTTCATGCGTATTTTTGCACTTTTTCACTTGACTACCAATGCAATAAGTTTGAAGTTTAGTTGGTGCGCTTTAGTGCAAAAACATCCACTTAAATCAGGCGAAAGGCTCACACTTGCAAATGCGTACTTTGCAATAATATTAATCCACAGAATTTTCACTTACGTGTCACCATCTTCTGTCACTACAGCTCTCCAGGGCTCGTAATCATGTGTGCGTTCCTCCCGTATGTTCACAGTCATGTCCTCAAACTCGTTCACCAGCTCGTCCTCTTTAAGGGAATCCAGGCCGCTGTCAAAACGGTCCTCTTGGCAAGGCAACATTTTCCCATGTTTGGGCTCCATGTTGTCTAAGTTATAATCCATTTGATCGTGGTTATGTACTCTGTGGACGTCCATGTTGACTTTGCGACTGTCACAAGAAACAGCTCCGTCGTTATCCAGAAGTCAGTGCAGAGTAATGCAGCTGAGACAGGCGCACTTGGTTTTGTGCGCTCGGTGGGCGGAGCTTCGGTGGGGATTTCCAATTACTTATCTTAGAAAAAGCAGGGAAATCACACAGAGCTGTGCTTTTGTGAGAAAAATCCCCCCCCAAACAGACTCAGAATGAAAACTTGTAATTTCCTATTAGACACCTTTTTTCACCTGTGATGTAGGTTAGGGGACATTATTATTTATTTCAATGAATGAGACATGATGTGCATGAATGGGAGGGAGACGGCCCCTGACAGGCTCTTGAAGAATTCCCTTCTGCTTGGGGAAATTATCTGTTTCAAGTGGCTAACCAAAGTGGCATTGAATGTTTTCCATTTCGTTGCTTCTGGCCTAAATTGGCCAAATTTGGAATTAGTTGTAAAAAAAGAGACATTCATGTTTCTAATATTAAAGGTTCACACTAATAATGAGCTACACCTACAGTAGTTACCACAGTCGCTTATCATATAACTGGTCTGAATTCTGTGGTTGTTGTAACCATACAATCAGTTCATTTGAATTTACTTGCAAAGGATATTTATATCTTTGCTCCACATACATTAGGTACAGTCTCATACACATGTAAATACCAAAACATATTAGGAATACATTTTATTTAGATAAAATAGTGTGTTTTTAGATTTGTGATGTTTCTTTCCATGATAAAAACATATTTATATGTATGCATGTACTGCATGTAAGGATGTACTTTGTTTAGTCATTCATTCTACCTTAAATGTGCATTCTCAGTCAACATCAAATACTTCTACAGTTTCAAAAGAGTTGATAAGCACCTCACTACTTTCATTCTATGATTAGGTCTGCCAATATTAACCCTCAAGCCAACATAAAATTAGTTTTTTGTGAACTGCATATGGGAAAATAGTGCATGATCTGTAAAAATGACAACAATAAAAAAAAAAAAACCTACAATACAGGATTTCCAAACTTCTTTATAGGACAAATTGTAATTACGCAGCACACTGAGTGCAGAGGAAGAGGGGAAAGATTGTTAACTTTCCTCATGGAGACTCCCTTATGAAACCAGCACTGCATGTTCCACAATAGGATGTTCTGGACTTACCGGTCTAGCATTGCACATGCTCAACATACCTCTGGAGGTGAAACAAATGCACAAATTGGCTTTGATCCTGGAAAACACTGTGTTAAATCATGCAGAAAATGTGCAACTTTAATATGATTTTTTTGATAGGGATTTTGAATACTTTCTTGTTTTTATTCAACGCACAGTGCATGTGTTGAGTGGAAAAAAAATGTTTTGCTGAAACTTTCCATGTGATCTTTTTGTTATCTTGTTTGCATTTGTCCCTTAGTTGCTTTAAGGCAAGTCTTAAAGAGGAAATTCCTTTCTCTTGCGTAACATTGAGGCAAAGTGCGGGACAGTGCTGCCTGTCTGTGCTGCCCTGACATTTAAGGTAAAATTCCCAGGATCATTTCTGTTTGCACTGTGAAAGGTAGGCTCGGCGAAAACATAGCAACAGTTTCCAAAAGCAGCGAAGCATTCACATCTTTGTACGGCAATTGTCAGTTGAGATTACACTATACAAAACAAACAGTCATACACACACACACCCTGCAGGGCTATGATGTCAGGCTACTGTATCTGTCTGAGTGTCTGTGAGTGTGCGTCACATCAGAAAAACGTCACTCGTACATGCACACTCTCTCTCCTCTGTGTGCCTTGAATTCCACACATTCTTCAATCCCTGCCAAGTATCATAATGAGGAATCTGGGGACAAACTGTTCTTGCAGCCCTGTGTGTTTTTTTTGTTTTTTTTGTTTTTTCTATCCCCTGTTGCCAAGATTGCGTGCTTGTGTATGTAAATGGTCGGATATTTACCCCACATGGGAAATACTGGGACTTCCACTTTACATAGTTTTTTTTTTTCTTTTCGTAAAGACTGTGCAAGTGCTCTTGCCTCCACTTGCTTCGTGTTTACTGCTGGTTGCCATGGACACCAACCGCTGGGAAAGCACTGACGCCAGTTCAGAGTCAAGTGCTGTACATTGCCCTCTGTCTGTGTGTTGGTAAAGCACCACTTATCTGAGTCTGTATAGTGCCTCAGGGGATATCACGCCCTGTTGATGAAGTGCTTAAGTCATGAAACTCACATTTTCTTGATGGACCAAGTAACACCAACCTCACCCAGTATTCTTTGAAAAGTCAGGGGGGGGGCCCGAGCGATTCTCAGTTGCCAGTTTATTAAGTATACCTAGTAGGGTGTGTAAAGTGTTAGAAGCAACTCTCAGAGTGCAATACAATTCAATTACACTGCAAACTTCAGCCTCCAAAAAAAAAAGTAAAATATATGTAAATCAACCTCTCTGAAAGAGCTTTCACAAAACTGAGCGTTATTATCATAACCTATGAAGATAGCATAATTGCAGTATTGTTGTATTAGACTGCATTAGTTGAGTATGTTAGGCTGGGTTTGAACAAAGCGAATGAGTGCACAATAAAGTACAAAAAACAGTAATTCAAAAAGAATTCTGTATATCCATTTAAAAAAAACACTCAGTATGTAAAAAAGCTAATTATATAATGATTTCAATAATCAATAATTTTCCATGCTCTCATTGCAGCAATCATTTTTCAGTGGCCCAATCGGTAGGTTTCGTAGATTTAAATGATGCATTACGAATGAAGTGTTTCATACAGTGATAGCATGACATAAGATGAAATACATCAGATGTGAAAGGGGGGAAAGGGCAGGGGAACAGAATCAAATAAAGTACTAATACTGAAATTACATCACGGCTTATTTGTGAGATTGAAACGCTTGTAATTTCTGGAAACTATCTATTTACACTTAATGGACTTGTATTTTGGGAAATGTGCTTATTTGCTTTCGTGCCGAGAGTCAGATGAGAATATTGATACCACTTATTATACAGCCTGGAGACAACTAGCTTAGCAAAACTGAAAGTTCACCCCCCACTGGAAACAGGGGGAAACAGCTAGCCTGGTTCTGTCTAAAGTTAAAAAAAAAAATTTAAATGCATAAAATCATCTCTACAAGTGAGACATGTTGTATCTCTTTTGTTTTGTTTTGTTTCTTTGTCTTTTTTTGTCAATCTGTACACAAGCAAATACAGTGGCGATACAACATGTTTAAAGGTGTATCTTATGTTTGAACTTTGGAAAGAGCTAGTCAAGCTGTTTCTGTCTGCTTCCAGTTTTAATCTGGGCTAAGCTAATAGCTAATAGCCATGCTCCTGGCTCTAGCTCCATAACTGGCATACAGACAAACATATATGTTGTTTGTAACTGTTGGTGCGCAGAGGTGATATGATGTGTCATTTCTGAAGCTTTAGAGGTGTAAAGAGCGAGGCTTTCTTTTTCTGTCAGACAAAACATGTATCTTAGTTGTAACTGTTTGGGTACAGTGATAAAATGTGTCAATTATGAAGCTTTACAGGTGCTGATATGTCTATTTTTGAACTTTGCAGAACTTTGCAGGCTTGCTGTTTCGGACTGCCTCCAGTCTTTAACCTGCGCTAAGCTAATAGCCTCCTCGCTCTACCTGCATAATGAGAGTAGGTACAGTAGTGAATAAGCATATATGTCGAAGCTTTAAATGATTTATTTGACCAAGCACATTTTTGAAGTGTAGGATAAATTTAAATTAAATTTTTATAGTGTTTCTATAAGTAGAAGGTCACGCTGTGTGAGACACCTGGATGATTTGATTTTGAAAATGTGATTTATGTCACTCAGTCATATCAGTGATCTGCACCCAGCTGTCTAAAAATAGCATCAGCTTCCCAGATGTGTGCTTGTCATTCATGACAACTTCTCTTCTGTTTCAAAAGGAAGTTGTCACTCCATTATTACAGTAATCTCTCAGTGGACAGCTAACCTCAACCAGTCCATTACTTGTGTGGGCCCAGTGTGACAAAACAGTTCTACACCCACATTATGTTTTCACAGTGTGTGGCTTGGTGAAAAAAGGAGTATTTTAGTATGGCAAGTTCACACATGGCTGTTTTCCATGGCTTGTATTAAATAATGGGTAGGCATGCTCGCTGTGTAATGATATGAGTCAGGCTGTTCTTGCAGAGGGACTTCACCACAGCCAGGCTTTATGAAAAGAAAACATTATAGGTGGTTGTTATCTAATTACATGCCAGTACACGCCTGTCACAGTACATGAGACACGATTTTAATGAAGAGAGTCATGAAGATAAGAAATGGAAAAAGATCATGGAATGTGTGTAACCTTTACTCTCATGACCTTATTCAATGATCTCATTTATTGAAAAGCAAAGGAAAAAAAATACAAGTTAACTCAGTGTGTTTCCAGAACAAATAAAACAGGTTTCCATACCTGTAAAAAGTAATTCCCTAACAGTGGCATCTAATGGTCATGAGATTTTGAGAGTATGAAAGGTGGAAAAATCTCTATGCTATAGCTTCTGAAAAGGTGACTGAAGACATCAGAGACGCAGGCTATCGATTGAAACTTTCAAACTGAGGTGAAAAACTATGAGAACCTCCCCTTTCTTGCCTCAGTTTCGCGCTGAATGTGCAAATGCATATTTTTTTTCGGGGAAGCGTAGGTGTTTTTCGGAGAAGGGGTAATACCTTTATTTCCCTCCCCAGGCATTCCCACGGTGTACATACATACATATAGGCTACACACACCCACGCACAGTGGGATTAATTATATGCAATGTGATCTGTTGTCCTACTGCCCTACTGCAACCAGGCATCTCTCATGGACATAGTATCACTATGTGCTCCAAAGTTGATGGTTATATTTTATATAAGCATGAAAACACATTAAAGGCTCAGTTCATCCAAGTTATATATATTTAAAAAAATATAAAAAAAAACATTTCCTTCCTTACTTCTAGTGGTATTTGACGATACAGCTAGTTTTGGTTTTATTTTCAGATATTTTAAGATGTTTGTTTCTGAGATATCTGAATTTCTTCGATGGAATAGTTTGACATTTTAGGAAATGCTGTTGTTTGCTTTCTTGCCGAGAGTTAGCTGAGAAGATCAATACCACTCTTATTTTAAAGTATAAAGCTAGAGTCAGCAGGTGATTAGCTTAGCTTAGCATAAGGCCTGCAAGCTAGGGGGAGACAGCTAGCTTGATATTTAGCATTCAGATATCAGAGTGGTATTGATTTTCTAATCTCTCAGCAAGAAAGTTAGATTAGGATAATTTCCCACTATGCTTTTAAACTAATGATTATACAGTGAATTTTTTTTTTCTTTTGTGAAGTCAAAATCACAATGTGAAAAAAAGCTGACATTGCTCAGCCCCTGTGGAAACACTGAAAATAACCACAAAGCATATAACTACACGCAGTTAGCGAGCCAGAAGGACGGGAGGATCTCAGGTTGTGCACATGTAAAACCGAGAGCTCAGTAATGCAACTTGATGGGTTTAAACATGATCATTAAAATTTAACAATAAAGGAGGAATGCTAATGTTGGGGATTTTCAAACACGTTGCTTGGCCGCAATTCAAATACTTGCTGCAGCTCTCTGAACTAGTTTGAGATCCAAGAGAGACTTTTGTGTGAGGTGTGAACAGAGATAGCTACAGTAGTTCAAAGGAGAAAAGATAAAAGCATCAAGCAACTACTTAGTTGTCATTTTTTTTCAATTGGAGGAAGCAAGTCTTGTTCAAAAGCGAGTCTTCTTCAAAAGTCAAATCAAAGTCAATAATCTGATCGCTGGGTTTGTTCAGAGAGATCGATTCTCAGATACAGGACTCTCTTCAACAATATGAGACTGTTTGAAAGGTTAAAGTATCTTTTGAAACAACAAGCCTCAAATCATATCAGAATTTTTTTTTAAAAAAGTAGAACTTGCAGCCTATGTAAGCAAATATGGTTTGAGGTCATAGATTAACATTGATTACACATTGTTATCACAGTGCTGACTGCCATGTAAGTGCACATGCAAAGCGTTTAAAACAACGCAAATGATATTGCACTCAGAAATTCTTCCAGGGAGCAGACATAGTTTTACACAGCTTTAAGTAATACAGTTGCAAGGGACCTTGAAAACAGGCCTCTTTTGGTTTTTTTCTGTGCTTCTTGAGTTTCCTCTACATTCCTCTGTGTGCAGCTGTATCGATTGTCTATTGTGTCAGCAGTCTGCGTAATCCTCACCATGTGAGATTATCAGACAAAAAAAGCTCAGTATTATGAAATAAACCACAAAAACAGTCCAGACTTTCTTCCTCCACACTGTACTGCCCTAAATACAAATTAGGCCAGTAAAGTTTCCTGACACACTCACAGCAGTGTGAGAAAGGACCTGACGGTTAGCGTGATCCACACCACGGAAACAGTGACAAGCTGTAGTCAACTGAGTAATATTTGTCAGTCTCTCTAATATTCTCATATGAATATATATATTTTAGGAGTTTCAAGCAGGCTCTCTGTCTGCTCTGTCTGTGTACTTGTGATCACAAGTAAAACTGTAGCTTCTTGTTTTGTTTGTTGATTACATCACAAGTGTTTTTTAATATCTTAGATACTTGATGCTCATTTTTACAAGTATATAACTGTTATATATATTAATTATAGCATTAAGTATTAATATATAGAGAGCATTTATGTTCATTATTTCTTCATTAGCATTCTATTTAAAACCTCTTCATTCATATATTAGTTTAATAATTGTTAGATTGTTTATTTTCTTATTTCATACCTGTCATTTTATCATTATCATGAATACTTGTAGTTTCAGTTGCAGCATAAACGAAACTCTCCAGGAATGGTTTAAAACTTAAGGCCTGAAAAGCTGTAATTTCACCACTCAGTAAAGATCTTTATCGCCTTCATGTGGTTGAAATGTGAATTGCAGATCATGAGATTTCAGGTCCTTCTCAGTGTCTCAGTCCTTCTCCTTATCAGTACACAGCATAAAAAGACTTTTACTATCACTCTTAGAAAATATATAAAAATAGAAGTGGGATATATGGATAAAAACCTCACAGTATATGTAATTTAACATTGCCCACAATGACCTAATACACCTAATACACAGAGATTTTAAAGGGATAATTACTTAGATGTGATGCTGTGGCGAAATATATGTTTATTTCGCCAGAACCTAAATATAGAAAGCCAGTAATTGCCAGACATAAATATGTTAAATACTACGTTTGGTATTTTCTTTTTAGATACTTGACAACAAGGGAATTTAATTCTGTAAAATTAAAGTTAAATCACAGTTAAAGTATGATAGTGTATACCAATAATGAACTAACTGACCCAATTATAAGAAAATATCTATCATTAAATACATGTGATATTAAGAGGAACAGATGGAGGTGATTCATTTCACAATGGAAAGTTTTGGTTAGAACATCAAGTGAACTCTGCCCCAAATACCGTGTTCTTTGCCGGAGTAAAGTCAACTTTTGTTTTTAAATTGAAGCACTGAAATGTTTTCTACTGATATACTTGCTCATTCAGCTCACACACACACACTGTACTGTATACTGACGTTCAACTGTCCATCACACCAGTAAACAGCACCACGGCTCCAACCTCTCCAACCCCTTGTGAGTCTGTCCATCAACGCCAACCAGGTGAATGAGAAGAGAGTCAAGCAGCAAACCGTGACAGCTTTGGCCCCGAGGTGCTTGAATCATCTGCCAGTCAATTCGCAGAGACTTTTTGGCAGCTCTTCAACATCTCCCTGCAGCTGTACAAGGTGCCCTCACTGTGAAAACCTTCTGTCTGTCTGTCTGAGTATAAAACAGTGCTGGAAGAAATATTCAGATCCTTTACTTAAGTAAAAGTACCAATATAGCAATGTAAAAATAATCCATTACAAGTAAAAGTCCTGCATGATAAATCATACTTAAGAAAAAGTACATAAGATTTCACAACAAAATGTAGTAAAAGTAGTGGTTTGGTCCCTCTGACTGATATATTACTATATATGACATCATTAGATTATTAATGTTGAAGCATCAGTGTTAGAGCAGCATGTTACTGTTGTAGCTGGTGGAGGTGGAGCTAGTTTCAACTACTTTATATACAGTTAGCTAGTTTAGTCCAGTGGTTCCCAACCTAGGGTGCAGGCCCCTCCAAAGGGTCAAGTTCTGTTTTCAGTTTTTGGACTTTTTCTCTAATCTTTGATTTTAGGTGAAATATTGGATCATTTGAACATTTATTGAAATGAAAGCATGTGAGAAGTTAGGAGGGAAAAATCACTATTTGGTGGAGCTGTTAACAACTCATAGACATCTGAAATGTGACCCCGACTACACACTGCTTTTTTGTAAAATGTCAAAACCCGAAAAGGTTGGAAACCACTGGTTTCATCATTAACAATGTGTTGTATTTTAAAAGCTTGTTATGTCAAATCTTCATGTAATAGCTTTATTTGTACAGCAACTTTCATTCAAGAAATGCTGCTCACAGTGATTTACAACAAAAGAAATTACATGCATCAAGCTGCTGCACATGATAAGGACATAAAGAGAGAAAAAACATCAACATAAGATGGAAAATAAAACCCATTTGATATCTTTAATAATAAATAAGATAAAATAAAACTTAAAGTATTTTGTCATGTGTACATAATCTGTAAATCGGTGCCTAAGTCTCTAAAGCCGGAGGCATAACAGAAACTCCCTTTTCCCAACGGACACAGACTCACCACCGGTCTTGATTAACTGAGATAAGCCTCTTTCAGCTTACCCCAGAACATCTTCCCACTGGTTTAACCTCACTGTGGGTTTTATCTGTGTCAGGCACAACCCAAAGCTGCCCCCACAAAGAAACCACCCTTAGAGGTGTTTCATCTGAAAAGTAACTAAAGCTGTCAAATAAATGTAGAAAATACAATATTTCCCTCTGAAATGTAGCGGAGTGGAAGTATAAAGTAGCATCAAAAGGAAATACCCAAGTAGGACTAAACACATCCTCAATCATGAGTCAGCACATACGCATGATGCTACCTCTGCTTCCTGCTGTCATTCTTCCTCAACACATTCTACTGTATGTATGGACTCCTGTAGATTTATCAGTATCAACTTATATTTTCACATCTTACATCATCATACTGCCGTAAAATTATCTTTATTCAGTTTCTTATGTTCTGTTTAGTCTTAAGTTTTTATTTGCACAAGTAACATAATTTGGTGCCACTGATAAGTCACCCTTTATAAAGAAGTTAGAAGTTATAAATAATAGCTGTATTCATGTTAATGAATCACTTACTAATTATAAACCGGTAATCATAATAGTTTTCTAATAAGCCATCAGCAAAACATACTGTGTTGTCTGCAATTATACATGTTAATGAGTTATTATTGAAGGCTTCATGGTGGGGTCTTCATCATGAACTTAAAAGCTAAAAAGTCAAAGGAAGCAACATTATTAATGACTTATAATACTAATAATTTATAAAACATTAGTAGATGATTTATTAACCATTAATAAAGCTATTAGTTAGCTTATGTGACTTATTAGAGAGCACTATCCATGATATATTAGTATTAAAATAAGAATTGTGCTGGTGAGAAAATCATAAACGTGTAGGCCTATGACAGCATCACAGACAAAATAAAACAATACAACAATGACAGCTAAAATTAACAAAGCAAAACAAAACCAACAAAAGAACAGTGAAATAACTACAATAACATCTCCTATACACATTTTTTACAACTTAGCCAACAGCCTATGGATTTGGTTTGCAGTAGCCTACCTAATGTATGGAAGTTAACCCTGGTTGTTTATATATATTTTTTAATTCTTTGTATTGTTCTTTGTATTTGGTCGTGGCCACGCACCAGAGTTTATCAGTGAAGTTTTAACTCCTTAATGTCCAAAAAGGCCTCTTAGATCTGCTGAGTTAGGCTGTTCCAGACTCCACGTTAAGGTTTGATCAAGCTTTTGCTGTACTGGCACCACAGCTTTGGAACAGTCTCCCAGTTTGTATTCAGTCTGCTGACACTGTTTCTGCTTTTAAATCCTGTCTTAAGACACATTTTTACAGACTTGCCTTTTCGCCTGATAACATCTTTTGTTTACATAATAATCATTTCTGTTGTGCAACCCCCTGATTTTGTAGTTTAATAGTTTCACTTGTTTTACCTACAAATAATAATAATTTGTAACTTTCTTTTATACGTTTTTTTGACTGTGTGCTTGTATTTTTCTATTTATATTTGTGATTGTTTTTTATGCTGTCTATGGAAAGTACAAATAAATTATTATTATTGTTGTTGTTGTTGTTACTATTATTATTATTAGCATTAGCATTATTAGCATTATTATTATAAGCGAATTAAGTATGATGTAAGGTTAATAATTATTACATTTCACGTACATACACCTCAAATACCTGCACACACAGTTCATATCAGGTGTTCAGAAGAAGTCGAAGAAACTACAAGTCCCTCAAATCTTCCTGCTTCAGTTAGTTACCCATACAAACATTTGATTGGTCAGACTCAGTAAAGCTGTCTCTGATTGGTCGACGGTAGCCATGTTTGCATTTCCAGCTGTCTAGATGCGAACCAGCTAACCGGTTAGCTGTCTGAGCTACATTTGGCTCTTTATTCGGTGTAATAGTTAACTAACAGCGCTGCCACCCCGTTAACACCGTGTTATCTGTAAGTCGCAATGCCGGTTCACTCCCGGGAGAAGAAAGAAAGTAACCACGAAGAAATGGAGGTGGATTTTCCCGAGCAAGACGGCAGCAGCACAGACGAGGAGGACACCGTTAGCTCGTCCGTGTCTGAAGATGGAGACAGCTCGGGTAGGAAAAAACAGGCCTTAAATATCAACACACAGCTAAATTCATCAAACACGGTTGTCTGTCAGATGTTGGTCCACCGGGACACGTAGTTTCTGTCAAACGTTAGCTGTCACTTTGTCCAGGGAGCTGTTGCTGCAGTGTTGAGTGGAGATGCTACTGTGTGATGTTGAGGATTGTTGTTGTTGTTGGGTAGAAAAAGCAGTTGATGTGGAGGTGATGCCCAAGCTGTCATGTCTTCATGTGAACAGAGATGGATGATGAGGACTGTGAGAGGAGGAGGATGGAGTGCCTGGATGAGATGACCACCCTGGAGAAACAGTTCACAGACCTAAAGGAGCAGTAAGTTTCCTTTCATGTTGTTCCCAACGAAATAAACTGCTCACCTAACTACTGTCACCTAACTACTGTCTGGCCAACGCAACAGGCTGAAGAATTCTTTTATAAATCAGTCTGTCCTGTTGCTAAACCAATATCAGTGTGCTGCTAACTGAGATCTGAGTCCAGTGGATATAATGTGATTGTCATGACTGTTTGATGTGTTTTGTACGTCTATGAAAAGTGACATATGTCAGGTGAGATGACAGCGATGATGCCATCTCACCTGCCTTCTTAGGATACCCTCATATAGACCACATTATCCCTGTTATCCTCATAATATCCTTAAAATCTGATGTATCTGCGCTCAGACTTCCATTTAGCTGGAGCCTTCTCACAATAACGGTCTGCCATATACTCTACACCGCTGTAAAACTGGTTGTAATCTTAGTGAGAAATGTACACCAGTCGCTAAGCTAAGTGCTGATAAATATATTAGCTGCTGTTGCTCCGACTCAGTCTGCCTTACCAGCCATTTGGTATGTAACATGCCATCATTTGGAAGTGAAATTGTGTTTTGAAAATGTCTTTGGCCGGAAATATGTCAAACTGTCAAACATTATCTGAAAAATCAGTCAAATAACTTCACTCACACTGGAAGCCATGCCACAGATCTTGAGAGATAAGGATTTGATTTTTGCCATTTGCAAGACCACCTCACAACTCTCCTCTATTCTGCTGCTTGTGCTCTTTTCTTCATTGTCTATAGTTTCTGAAGACCTGTTGAGTTCCATTCAAACTACTATATTATTTTTATCATGCTTAGGTTGTATAAGGAACGTCTGAGCCAGGTGGACATCAAGCTGCAGGAGGTAATGGCTGGTTGTGCACAGGAATACCTGGAACCTTTAGCCAACCTGCAGGAGAACATGCAGATCCGGACCAAAGTGGCTGGTAGGTGCCAGTAACCCTACAGTCATCGCTGTCACATACTGTCCACATATTTGGGGTACCTTAGGGGAGTGACGGGGACCTTGTTATATAAAGTTAAGAAGGGCAAGGTTAAAATTACCAGTTATATGTCAAGTGAAAGAAATACTCTTGCTGTTTGAATTCTTTTAGTGCCTATGCCCCTGCCTGTTAAGAAAAAAAAGTCACACAAGAGGAGTATCTGCAAGGATATGGAACTAATTAAATATGCTGCTTTGTCACTGTCTAAAAACAAATTCTCATTTTTCCTGCTGGCCTCCTCAGATCGATTTACCACTAATGCTTTTTGCAGGGATCTACAGGGAGCTGTGCTTGGAATCAGTGAAGAACAAGTATGAGTGTGAGATCCAGGCTGCCTGCCAGCACTGGGAGGTGAGAGGTCACCAAATGAGTCAGGGGTTGTGTAAGGTTTAGGTTTGTGTTACCTCTACAGTGCAGGAAATGTACTAAAACATTGGACGTTTGGATGTTTTGTCCCAGTATTTCTGGAGATGAATGATGGTTTGTTTTTCTGCCTGTGTTGACCCATGTGCCTGCCTGTCTGTCTTCCAGAGTGAGAAGCTGCTGCTGTTTGACACTGTGCAGAGTGAACTAGAGGAGAAGATAAGAAGATTGGAGGAAGACAGACACAGTATTGATATTACCTCAGGTACCAATGAGGGCTTCAGCCCACAGTTGTCTAAAATATAGTTTTTGATCCGTTCTCATCATTTAGTAAATGAAATGTCAAAAAAAACAAACATCCTGTCAGTAGTTGAGCCCACAGTGACATCCTAAAGTTGCTGACTTTAGGAATCAAAAACCCCAAAACAAAAAATTATTCAGTTTATATTGATATGAAATCATTCTTGACATTTGTTAAGTAGTAATTAGCAAGTATTTGGTATTTTCAAATATCTAAAACAATTATTACAACAACTGTTAAATTGGAATCTGCCATTTGACAAACTTATTAATTAATTAATTAATTAATTAATTGTTCAGTGCTCATAACAACCATACCTTAAATACAATGTACGATTAGGGACATTAATGAATATGAGTTATTGTCTATAAAACAGGTTAAAATATGAAATGCAGATATGTGACATGAACTGCAGAGCTTCTCCTCTCTCTAATCTGTTTTTGCTTTTCCAGAGTTGTGGAATGATGGATTGCACTCACGGAAAAATAAGAAAAAAGACCCATTCTGCCCCGTCAAGAAGAAGAAGCCTGTTGTTGTTTCCGATATCCTTTTCCATTGTCCCATCCTCGCCATCTTTGTCTTATTCTTCCCGTCATTCATCTGCAAAACATTACGCTGCAGCACTTCAGCGTTATTCTGTTAAAACAGATGTTTCCTGCCACTTCACTGCACAGTTTTCTTTAACCTCTCTTATCACGGCCTTATATTGTTTACATGCTGCAAGATCTGGATATTCTTGAAGACTGGACCGCAATAAGAAAGGTATTACACTGAGAATAGGAAAAAAAAACAGGTTGACTGTGGATGTAGATGTTAAGTTGTGGTTTGACCTTTTGAGTTGTGTTTGCTTCCCCCCCCTCCCACAGGCGATGGCGTCTCTGGGGCCGCACAGGGTGAAGGTTGATGGTAAGAGTTTCTCCTCGTCCTTGGTTACAGTCAATACCTGGCTGAGTGCAGCGATCGACCCGCAGTCACATTCAGTTAAAAGTGCTCAATACTTTCAGCTAAAAGTGCTCAAGTTCATAGTTGAATAGGAGACAATTTGTCCTCACCCCACCTAACATCACTGTCTGTTTTGCTTTTTCACCTCTTCCTCTCACTGCGCATTGACTCTCAATCTGTCTTCCTCCTTCTCCTACTTTCTTTTTTTTAAACTTTCTGTGCCCGATTGCTTTTTTTCATTACCTCACTTTGTTGTTCTCACTTTCTGGTCTCCCCATCTCTTCCCCCTTTTTCCCTTCTCTCTTTTTCCCTCCAGTCCCTGCAGCCAAGCCTGACAGACATCACCATGTGGCACGCTCAGAGGACGGTCGGCTTTTCTATGACAACCAGTGGTACTGCAGGGGACAGGCCATCTGTATCAACAGGAAGGACGAGTACCCGACTAGGTGCGTGTGTGGGAGTGATGGCTTTGAATTGCAGCCTATGTTTGGTAATAGCATCAGCAAGTTTCAATACTAAACAACGCATGTACTCATCTGGAAATGTGTGTTTCTGACACATTGTGAGAGTCTGTGTGACTTAGAGGAAGTGGTCACAGGGTGGTTTTTTTTTTTTTTTTATAATGGAAATGATCATTTAAACAAAGAGAGATGATGTGAGTATGAGGTTGAATGATTGTGATTTCTTTGTGCGTCCTGCCCTGTGTGTTTTCCAGGACAGGATGTACAATGAATAAAGAGGTATGCATTCACCACCACTGAGGGGCAAAACAAACACAACAGGTGGCTGCTATGAATGAGTAGAGCTGTGGAACCGGTATCTGTGCAACATACCAGACAATCAGTAGTCTGTGGACATTAAAATTAAGCCAGGAATTTCCAGACATATAATATTCTTTTGCACGCACATTACAGACAGGTGATAAGTTAAAAAGGAAAACCTGAATAAATGAGTGGAGAACAATAAATGCAGATGCTTGAACACCTGCAGGAATATTAACACTTCTGCCTGCTGCACCAGTCGTTAAAACCTGTCAGTGAAATGAATGGTTCAAAAAGTGCAGTTTCACCAATTGTGCTGCATCAACAGTGCACCCATCTTTATGCTTGGTTCTGGATATGTAGCGCTTGTGTTATTAATTCGTCACATTTTAAATGTTTGATCAGCAGTTATAGGTTGTCTCATCATCAAATGTCAGAAATGTAATCAATGATTTAGTTTAGGGCACAACAGACTTCCCAAAGTGTTCCGTAATAAAGGATAAAAGATCATAAACACACACATCACTCTAGGAAACCATTTGTATGCATGTTGTTTGTTTATTTCATTTGATAAGTTTCAAAATACTTTATTCGTCCCTCAAGGGGCAATTTGAGGGAAGCAAGTTTGCAAATAATAGTACACGTACAATTCATTTACACACATAAAGACAATCTTAAAAATACAAATATGATAATGTTAGAAAGTGTTAAAATACACAAGGATTATTGGCATGTGTGTGCCTATCAAAAGTGTCAAAAGTAGTGCATCTGGCCATTGAAGGTATGTCAGACTGATTGCATTAACAAAGATGTGAAATTATATTTCAGTTATTTGTGGACAAGGTGTAAATTTTTTTTCCATGTTTCATGAAATCTGTGTGCTTGTTGTTACACAGCCCCTTGGAAAATATCACCTCATGTTGTTTCTGTTTTCTGTTTCCTTTGGCAGTCTGTAAAAACTTGCCTGAATTCTTTCTGAATCTGCACAACAGCTCATTTCCATTTTAGCCCTGTTTTCAAGTTTTTTCCCTCCCATCTGGGAGCACAATGGCTGATTCTGACTGGTGCATATTTGCCACTTGGAGGGAGTAACCATGGAGTACAATGACATCACTCTATACTGTTTGTGAGGATTGTGGTTTGGTGTTTCGCTAACGTTATTCTGTCTTTTTTTCTTTTTTTTTTATGTGTCGTGCAGTGCCATCATCACCACCATCAACAACGATGAGGTGTGGTTCAAACGACTGGATGGCACCAAGTCAAAGCTGTACATCTCCCAGCTGCAGAAAGGCAAATACACGATCAAACACTCATAAAAACACACTGACACACACACAAAACCATCATCTTTGCCATGTTTCTCTGTCTCTTTTCCATGTTGTATCTTTATACATGCTTGCCATAAGTACGCACACACACACACACACACACACACACATACACCTCAGTTCACTCTCTCTGTGTATGAGTAACAAAAAAAAAAGAAACTGTACAGAAACAAATATCAACTGACCCTTCTCATTTAAGGAGACGATCTTCTCTGTAAATATGTATGTATGTTGATATTACCGACAAGGTCACAAAGTGTCATTTTCTCTGGAAAGGAGATCAATGCAAAGTGCTGCTAAAAACGAAGGGAGATAAAAAACCGGAGCAGTAGCGAACTGTGAACCACGGAGCTCAGTCGCGTGCCTTTCTGAGACGAGACGATGCCTCGGCTGGGAAAAAAAAAAAAAAAAGTCTGGAACTATCAATGCAGCGAAGCCTTACTCTGGACTGGAAGTGGGTCAAAGCGGGTCAATGAATGAGTGAGTGAGAAGCCCCGATCCAGGTGAAGATGTTGTCAGCGGTGTGTTTGATTTTGCCTCCCCAGACTCACCAGTTAGACTTGAATTTCATGCTCCACAGAGCCTAATAAATCTGTATTAGGATCCCCAGGGACCCCAGTTTGAGAGAATGATTTAGAAAAAAAAAAAAAAAAAAAATTGCACAAGTGTCAATATGAAGATGGAGGGTGAAAGCGATGATTAATCAATTTTGAGTTAATGATTATATTGTGAACGTAATTAGATAAAACCTTTCTTCAAAACCCTCCCCCGGGTTTTGTTGAAACCCACAAGGGGGAGCCACTGTATTAAATGATCTCTTGATGTGTTGATGTTTTAGTGTAATTTTCACAGCACTACATTTTTAAGTTCAAACCCAGGCCACCGTCCCATATGCACTGAGCAAAGCATAAAAGTTGCAAAAAAGAAGCCTACTGTATTTTAAGTATACGGTAATGGGAGGTGTCCTGTACATTGAGACAACTGCGTGTTTTGTGTTTACATCACTGTGATTCTTTCCTCTGTTTCCTGTCATGTTACCATGTGTCTGATAGTGCCTAGAACTCAACATTTAAGGCAGGATCTAGGCTTAGATGGGTCAGCTCACCTCCACAGGTTCGGACTGCATTTTCTTCTGTGGTGGCGGGATCATGACAGCCTTAAATTTGTTATTCATAGTGCCATTTTCATTTTTTTTTTGTCTTTGCCGAGCCTTTTTTTGCGTCCTCCCGTCTTAATTCATCCTCCTCAATTGTCATTTCTTTTTCTCTTACCTTTGTCTTCTTCCTTGCTGTCAGTAAACATGTTCCTCAACATTAATGTACAAAGAGAAAGCAAGGTTAAGGGATTTTCTTGTGTGTACAATCCGTCCAAGTGAACCTTTTTTGTGTAAGTGTATATTATGTTTAGATCTTGCTTTGCATTGTATTTACGGTGCTTTAAATTTTCACCGTTGCATACATATTTCAAAGTATTACCTGCCAACAGTATTGTAAAAGAGAGGTGCTTGCAACATTATATCATAAACAGAAATGTGACAATGTGGCATCCACCGAGCAGAACTTCTGATAGTTTGTTGCAAGTCTTTTGTTTTTCCATTTCTACTTTGTTTTTATCTTTTTATGCATCGTGGTTCCTCTTCCACATTAGAGGTAAAAAGAGAAAACTTGTGACATTGTGCCAATGCATGTACAGCTAATTAAAGATTTTTGTTTGTATCATTTGAAGAGAGTCTAACCTGCACAGAAACAATTCTTTTTATTCCACATGCAATAGAGAAAAGAGAGTCTTTACATGAGTGGAATTGTGTTTCTACTGTACTTTTCTGCTTTCTGGCTGCATTTTTAGCAAAAAAGGATATTATGTGTGCATTTAGATGACTAAAGTATCAACCTGCCCTGCACAGCTTGGGTCAAGTTAATATCTTTTTTTAAGACTTAAGAGCTTTGGATAAAAAAAAATATCTCAGCTTTGCATAGAACTTAAATATCCTTTTGGATTTGCCCTGGCATGCACAAAAAACCCAGATACAATCTTATATAATGCTCCTGTGTAAAAAGGGAGAAAGTCCCTGACAGTGCTCAACCCAAAGTCACCCCGGAGATTCGCTGAACCCTGCTGTGACAAAAAAAGTGGCTTATTTGGAAGAAAAATGCTGAGCCAGTCCTATTTGATAATGGCTCTTTGGTCTGCTGTGCTGTTCAACCTTTCAGTCGCTTATTTCTGCCAGAGGGCCACTCACTAGATTAACACCACATACCGGTATTGATTCAGGATCTACGCTGATGTACCATTTTCTTGCCCCCCCCCCCCCCCCCCCCCCCGACTGTCCATCTGCCTGCCCTCAGGCCTGTACAGACACACCTCATGCAGAACCACTGGAACCTTTGATTGATCTATCGGAAATATTGATCAGATGTGGCAGTGTAGCCAGAAATTCGAATGAATCAGTTCAAAGGCTAATCGGTTAAAGTTCCTGGTGGTTCTAAATGAATGTACTGTACTTCCATAATTTACCGCATGGTCACATAAGGTCAGCACCATGAAGTTTATGAAATGTTTAAGCTCTTTCAAACCACAAATGCCTCCTTGTGCCTTTGTGTTGCACTACCATGTTTCTGGCCAGAAGGTGTCAGTATTGCTCCACAGTTGAGAGGCAGCTACCTCTGCACTAGATGGGAGGAGGGAGGTGGTCTGAGAATCTGGGGCACCCTGCTGCTGAAGCCTTCCAGCTGATGAGAGAGAGAGAGAGAGGAGGGATGAAGGCACAGTTTGATCACAGCTCGCTGGCCACGTCTGCTACTGCAACAGAGAGAGAGAGAGAGAGCGAGAAAGAGGAAAATCCCCATCACCGCGTCAAAGGCAGCAGCAGCAGCGGCAAGCAACAGGGATGTCTGTCTCCCTACACGCCATGCAGCATCTCTCTAGAGCATTCCTTGGATCTGCTTGTTCTTCAGACATTCATGTGAATGTGTCCATGCACGCATGCGCCCTTGTCCATGGTCAGAAAAGAAAATGCTTTACCCTCCCCGACATTCACCTACACACTCATAACAGAGAAGAGAAAGGGTTTCCTTGTTAGATTTCTGTCTAATGTTATCTGTGGCGTCGCTGGTTGAACCTGGATGCTTGGTTCTGGAGGGTTCTAGGAAGCTACTACTGTGATGAGTCAGGTCCTGACGGATGAGAGGCTGGCCATCAGCTCCATCTATACTTAATGAGTAACCAGAACTGGAGGGTCATTGGGACATGTTTACTGCAACACTGGGGCTAATTAGACCGTGAAAGTGTCACACTGTGCTAAATTACTTCTATCTCTGTCCCTCTGTGTGATGTACTGTATGTGCGTGTGTGTTGCTATGTGTTTTCAAGAGAGCGAGACTGTGTATGTGGATCTCTTTGTGCATGCATGCATGTGCTGTGCGCCAGGCCTGTGCGTGGGTGTGTACCTTTGATGCTGATTGTGTAAGAGAATGTTAAATGCATATATCCATAAGTTAACATCAAAGGGACGAGGCAAGTCGCTCATGATCAGGACAGACGGAGAGAGGCAGGCAAACGAGAGTGAGGTGGATTCAAATGTATAGAGCCTGCAACCTGTGATCTAGATGAGGATGGTATCACCTCCCTAGGTGTGTCAGTGGCAGTGCCCTAGAATTCGCCATTAGCATTCAGGGTATAGCCATTTCTTCATCTCATACTGTCTAGACTCTTCTTGCATCGAGTTGCCTCTCTAAAGACCGGCTTAATTTGCCTTTAACACTGAAAACAAATGGGTCTTACTTGAAATGCAGCCTACTGTGCAAGTAGCACTTTATATTTTATGTAACATTTATTTTATAACCTGAAGCAATGTAGTAATCCAGATTCTAATTTTAAAAGATAAATATCCGCTGGATACGATTCCATGGTGGTTTCAAGAGGGACAAGGCACAGGGAAGATGACTAGTTACTAATTTCTTTCACATTCATGTTGCTCTTCACTGGAAATGTCTGTATTTTCCACACAGTTCTTCCATTTGTCAAGTAAAGATAGGTGATTCATGTTTCGCAAACCTCAAGCAGAAACAAACTTTTCTTGCTCAAGGTGACAACTGTCTGCTGGAAGAAAAATTTCAAATTGAAGTTGAACAACAATGCAGTCACTTAATAGTACATCCCACAGGACGACATTTATAATGTTCTGGGAAATAGGCCCATTAGTGAACTTAAGATGTTATTCATGATTGAGAGTTGTCAGGAGAAAAACAACAAAATCCTACTCTAGGTTACTGAAAGGTCTGTCTTATAAGACAGCAATTGTTAGAGTAAACATATGCTGTTTGTTACCACATCCACATATGCAAAACAAAGATTCAGTATCTATCTGAGACCCAAAGGATGATTTCATGCTACTCCTAAGCATGTTTCTGCCTGTGTACTGTGGTCGAATAACCAGCTCTTTTCAATGAGGCCCAATGGCTGTTTCACTATTTCCACTGTCCTCACATGATGGAAAACCATTAGTAGTAAGAATACAGAGCCGTGTGTAGGAGTTGTTGCCCCTGTGCATGAAGCACTAGTCCTTCTAGTTTTGTTGCTCCCCTGCGAGTTTGTGCGAGTCCATGATAACTGTGGCCCTCATCTCCAGCCTCCTAACCTTCATACAATTGAACAGGAAAACTTAGATGTTCCATCCACTCAACCATGCATTGCCACTGTGTCTGGGCATCTGTGACCTACCTCTGACCTCTTACATATGTCTTGGTACCTTTTGCAGGGATGACCAAAGTCAGGAAGATGAAACAACATCTAAGAATATGTTCCTCGTGATCCAGTCCACAATTGCTGTTTTGATGTGTCTCAAACAGCAGGCGAGATCTTTAATCTAAGAAACTGTGTCTTCTGTCCTGTATCATGCCTGAGATGAATGATTTTGATGTTGAATTAAGTTGTTTGTACCTTCATGTCCCAAAATACACTTACTCAGGTCTGACAGGGCATGACTCCCTGCAGCAGTGGAATACAGAGGTACAATGGGGTCCTCTGTCCTGTCCGGACTTTTCAATGACCTACAGGCTATCAGATTGTTGAGGCAGCTCAATGAATGCAGCACAGCAGAGTAATGACAGCCTGGACTGTTGTGCCTCATGGCAGAATGCACACTCCCTGCCACCACAGGGTCATCCACCCTTGGGAGTAGATGTTTTACTCAAAACCACTGCTTTACCATACTCCTCTCCTCTATATGATTCTTCATCTGTAGGAGAGTCAGACAGGACCAACTGCCTGTAAACCTGTCTGACCAAACTAGAGCCTTATGATATGCTGAGATGTCTCAGCTAAAATTCCCAATGCTGTGGACTGTTATCACTGGCAAATGGCATGACTGGCACAATGATTAACTTGTGGCAGCCTCTCAAGACTTGGATCCTGAGGCAGACAGGATTGACCCTAGCAGTGATGGAGAAAAATCCCAGAATGCCGTCTGCCATTTCTGTGTGCAAGGTAAAATGGCTGGAAGCCGTGTGAGGAGAGGGAAGTGACCCAGAGAGCTACCCAATCTGCTCTGTACCCTCTTTCCCGTCTGTCATGCTCTACTATTAAGATGTATACATCAGATATCTTTTCTTGTCATGTGGGGTTAGACTGAGAGGTTTATATTTAACCGCTCTCTCCTGAAATTGACTGAGGCAGCCACATCCTGTGATACACTTCTCTGCCCGGTTAGAAATAGTAGAAATTGCCGGTTTATACCCATTGGGCAGGTGCCTTGAAAGCTGTTATCCATCACGACAGCATTGCTGCCTGCCCTGACAACAGGTAAGAGGGTGAATAACTCGTTTGCCCTTTTGGGCAACCCAAACTGTATGCTAGTTTAGAGGACCTGAGGACACTACCTTCAGACAGAACCTTCGCTCTTAGCCAAAAAATACTAAGTTTGTTTAGGTAGAGGATGGCTCGGTTTCAGTACTTTTTAGGCTCAACCCTGTGGGATACAAATAAATGAAAAACTGCCTCATGCCCTGTGTGATATTTGGCCTGATATACACTTATACACTATACACAGCACTTTTTCTGCTTTGTGGACAGTGCCGGTAAACCCCCTAAGGCTCACCCACTGGCTGAACAAGGGCATCTTGCAATTCTATGTATTGGCATACAAGGCTGTTTGTGTACACACCACATGGAGCGCAATGGCATCGACAGCCTTGCTCAGTGGAACATCATGATTGAGGCCCTGCATGAGTTTTTACATCATGCTCTTGCTGGTGAGCAGACTTTATTAGGGTCTTAGACCTGTTGCTAAGTCTCCAGCTCCTCCTACAGCAGAGACAGGTGTGGTGTAGCATGTAACTCACACTGCTCACCTTATTGCACTCAAAAGGCCAAAGTAGCGTGGCAACTGGTGAGTTCTACTTGTCTACATGCAAATTTTCAATGTGCAGATCCATAAAGACAAGTGGTCAGACTTGTTAGAGCCCTGATCGAGGGCCAGTGTCCGTACAACTTGGGTTGTAATGTGTATCCATCATTTGTACTGCGCTGTTCTAATTAGGAATAAGTGCAATAAGCTAATGAATAATCAAATGTGTGATGACGAAAAATAAAAGAAGTAGCAAATAGTAAAGTGTATCCACAACCTGTTTGACAGCAGATATTAATGATATTTGAACATATGTTTGTAAATGGCCCCTGCTATGACAGTAGAACTCTTAAACACAGACCTTTGCCTTAAATAACTTAAAAGGCAAACTTATTTTAATCGTTATGACCTTAAACTCCCTTGATACTCTACCCCTGTTCTATAACAGAGCTGTGATAATTGATTTCTAGAGTTATAACTCTTTTTGACTTGATAGCTTGAAACTGAAGAGCTCCAACAGGCTGCCGGGCCTGTATGTGTCAGGTTTATTTAGCTGCCCAGACGAGGTGGCAGTATCACCTTCCACCTCCACACCCACTGTCCTCAGACACCATACAGTATCTCCTCATTATGTCAGATCTGATATGCAAAGTAGCCCCGGGAACCACTGTAGCATGGCAGTGGCAGACAAGGGGCAATGTTTTTGTGTGTGTGTATAAGAAAGGATGTGTGTTGATGTCCTTCTCTGTCTGTATCCGTGTGTCTGGATGGGCTCCCCCGGCCAGAGGCAGCACTGTTGCTATGATTTTACATGGGGAGGGTATCAAATTCACCATCATGTCCCCAAACAAGAAAAAACGCACACCTTATCCGCCTCTCACAGGCTTAGCCTCATGTGCTTAGTGCAGGCTGAATATGGAAATGTAGTCAAATGGCCAACTGGCAACAGCGTCAGGATAAGAGACTACAGAGACTTTGGTAGTCAGGGCGATTCTCCTACATCAGAATTTAGATACAGGCCTCCTTTCTCACCAGATGCGTGTTGTAATTGTTTACTGTACAAAACCGTGTGCATAAAAGTGTGTGTAAACACAGGCACATATATACACGTTTTACTTGGATGTACAGTACACTTAAATGTGTGTCAGCCTTGTTTACTGCATGTGTGTATGTGCATATCAGGGTGTGTATGTTTGTGCTGGACGCAGAATCAGTGGAGTGAGAAACAGAAAGCTCACCCAGCCATTTGGCTGCAGTCCTAATTGGCTGTGTGTTGTTGACAGGATGCTGACAGAGCACATCGCACAGACAGGTACTCTGTTTCTCTCTGTTTCATCTTCTGGGTTTGTGAAAATATTTCCTCAGAGGAATTCCCTGCTCTACTCATTTCCAGGCGTAAAAAAGAACCTTAAGTGGCGCCCTTTGACAAGTTACAAAGCTTGTTGTTTTTCCAGTGTTTGGATACAGAAAAAAGGGAATGGAGAGGCTGGAGATAGGCCAGCCTTAATGAGACTGTTCTCTGCTGCTTGCTGCAGGCCTGGGTGGTTTGCTGTTCGGTGACCTGCTTGGCCTTTGAGTGTATGTGTGTGTGTGTTTCTCCATGTGGACAAATATATGAACACATACATGCACACACACCGCTACATAAATGAGCAGCCACACAAACATACTGGGATTCCCTTCATGTTCAAGAATGTAAAGGTATGTGCACGCACAGACCGCTACAAACAGCTAATTAGCTTTGCACTTTAAAAACTAGCTTTTTAAATATCATTAATTATTATTTTATTGTTTATTATGTATGTTAATTAATTATTTTGAATCATTTCCTACCTCTTCAATCTGTTTCTTTTGCTGCCGTAATTTGAACTTCCCATATGGGGATCAATAAAGTCTTCTCTTATAAAATTAGATAAACATTGTGGGTAGAGATAATCAAGAGCACTGTAAGAGATACACACACACTCACACAGGGCTTTTGATGGACAGCAGTGGCCACTGGGATGCGAGTAAAAGAGGGGGAAGGGATGCGAGCAACATTTGAAATGAACCATGTCTAAAGAAGGCAAAGATTGCTGCTCCAGGGTGCTTTTACCCAACACTTTAATCTGATGGGTCACAATGATATCACTTAATGCACTTCTTTCTCTCTCTGCCTCTCATTCACAAATACACTTACTGAATATGAGATCCCTTCAGGTGTCTTTTTTACATTGTGTAAACTTTATGTGAAGTTATGTCATACACTGTATGCCTTCCAGGGGTGTAGATGCACTGTATCCAGTCAGCCATGTTCACAAAGAATAACAGAATCATCATGTCCGTCAGTCTAGACTCAGGGATAAAGGAGATACTGCGGTTAAACCATTGGGGCTCCTGGGTTGTGGAAGACCTGCTGTAGACTAACTAAATCAGTGTCATCTTTTTTATTTTACTCAGGTGTCTTTTGCTACTCTCCCACTTCTTACCTTGGGTACAGCCAAGTTATGATGGCTTGGCTCTAGGGATGGCGAGTGGTCAACCACTTCAGTTCAGGCTGAAATATTGGATTTCTATGAAATTTTGAACAGACATTCATGGTTCCCAGAGGATGAAGACTACTAACATTGGCAATCCCCAGACGTTTCCTCTAGAACCACCATGAGGTTGACATTTGTGGTTTTGAGTGAAATGTCATGAAAGCTATTGGATCGATTGTCGATCGATTAAATCTGGTACACACATTCACGTTTTCCTCATGATGAATTGTAGTAACATTGGTGATCCCTTAAATTTTCATCTAGCATAATCATCGGGTCAAAATTTTAATTTGTTGAGTACTTCAGTTTATGACCAAACATCTGTAAAGTTAATGACATTCTTATCAATGTGAGCTGTAAATTACCATAGTGATAATTAGCAAATGTTAGCATGCTAACACACTAAGCTAAGATGGTTGTTAGCATTGTCCTTGAGCATGTTAGCATGCTGATATTACGTTTGACGTTTAGCTCAAGGCACTCAGTGCTTAAGTACAGCCTCATAGAACTGCTAGCAAGGCTGTCGAGTCTGTTTTGTTACTCTTTACTATTTCCTCTGCATACAGTAAATAAAGTAGCACTCAAGTGAATAGTTAGTTAATTGATTAGCTGTCTGTGGCCATTACTAAACTCAAAATGTTGCTACTTTGTATCACTGTTAATTAAATTGTATTTATGAGACTGATAAGCAAATTTAAGGCCTTATTTAAGGTCATTATATTCGGCCTTTTATTTACTACATAGTCAATCAAATGAAAGAAATTATGGATTAATTGATAATGAAAATACTTAATTTATAATGATTATCATCATGTCAGATCAGAGCTCATTCTTAATAGCTTACTTCTTTCAAGGAATCTTCTGGACAAAATGGGCGACTGATATTCGAGGCTCATGGGAAGCTCTGCATTGAGATGAGCTGAAGCGTCCTTAATTCCCTTAAACTGGAGAGAGAGAGTTGAAGAGGTGAAACTGCTGTTTGGCTGAGTGCAGAGAGGAAAACAGATGGGAATCTTAGACCCATCAGGGGATGATCCCACATTTTAAAGTACAGTCTGGGTCTCATCTCTCGCCGTCGTGCCCTCCCTGCCTTTTTTAATGTTACATCACTTTCTCCTTACTGTAGGTTTTCTCTCTCACACACATTGTTTTTTTTCTTTCTAAAAACTAGTTACTGATGTGTTTCCGCTTCAAATTCACTAACTGAAAATATGGCTTAGACTTGAGAGACACTGAGGAGACGAGATCACCCAAGTTCAATATGCTTAAAGCACTGAGAGTTCACCTCATGTTGCTATAGATAGGTTTAGCATTTTGAAATATTCAGGTGGTGTTCCAATTTTAATAAAGCTCTACCGCCGGAACTTTTAATACCAACTGAGCAAATGGCATATGACGTGGGTGATCCTTTGCTTTTTTCCTCTCTCCTTAAAGATGTGTGTGTTTTCACAGGAACGTGTAGCAACCAGCAATGTGGCATCTGCCCATGATATCACAAGTTATGCTGTATGTATATAACATGAAACAAAATGTTAAGTAACTGATTTACATGTGTTTGAATGCATAGGCATTGTTATTGTGAGGAAACAGTGTCTCATGTTCCTCTTAACCCATGTTAGCAAACGCTCATTACAGTGCATTTCTTTCCTGAATCAAACAGCTGTTGCCCCATTTGACAAATTTCATGCGTCGTCTACAGAGTCACAGTGAAGAAGTGCTCTGCTCTAAGTGCTCTTAGAAGCGTACCACCCACGTCAGAATCCAACCATTTTACATGTTTTCCGATGAAGTTGTCCTCAGTTGGCCGTAGACCGGTCACCACAAGTAGCTAGTCTTTTTATATAAGACGATGCCTCTGACTTTTATCCATGCATATGAGTATCACCTTTAAGATGTGTCCCCTCAGTTAAAGTTGTTGTCTGCAGCAAGTGTTTTGTAACATAGTGTACTGTAGTTATTGCTGCCCTGCTCGGGAGCTCTGATGTCCTTTTCCTTGAGCCTTTCTGTTTGTGAAGGCTGATCTTTTGGATATACTCCTTTCTCTATTTGCTCAGCAATCATGCAAGGTACCGTCAATTTCGACTATTTTCTCACTCAATTAATCATTTGGTCCATAAAAGGTCAGAAAATAGTGAAAATGCCCATCACAGTATCCTAGAGGCCAAAGATGACATCAGATGGCTTATTTTGTCTGACTAAAAAATCCACAGATGTTCAATTTACTTTCACATAAGACAAAAAAAAAGCAGCAAGTCCTCACAAATGAGACCTGGAACTAGGGAATGTTTGGTTCTTTAACTATCAAGGTAGTTAGCAAATATTTTTAACCATGCTAGCAGCATGGCTCTATGGATGGTAATGTTGGTCTGTGAGCTCACCACTCTGGTCCAGACTAAAATATTTCAACAACTATTAGATGGATTGCCACACAGTTTTGTATAGACATTCATGATCCACAGACAATGATTTCCTTTGACTTTGGTGATCCCCTGACTTTGCCTCTGGCACCACCATAACATTGACACTGTGATTTTTTTGTGAAATCTTTCAACAACTGTTGGATGGATTGCCATGAATGTTCCCCTAAGGATGAATTGCAATAATTTTGGCCATCCATCAACGTTTTATCTCTCGCCATTATCAGGTCAAATTTGTAACTTGTAACTTTGTGTATAAAGTCCACACATCCTATCTGTCAAAGGATTTCTCCCAGCAGCACCCAGCACACTTGTAAGTGTTTAGAACAGCAGATGTAAAAGCTTTTATATCAGTCACTAATAGGAAGTACAGTTTGATTTACTTTCCTGTCTGGTTAATATGTCAAATGTGTCCTCTGATGCTATTACAGAGACCTTTTAGATAAAGTGTAGAGTAGAGTGTAAATGAAACCTACACAATGCATCATTGATTTCTAAAATTGAGTTCCACTCGTGTCTGTGTCACCCATATTCAACTTATTATGCCACGTGAAATGCACAGCTGTGAGCTGAGCAACGCTGCCAGGGGATCAGAGAGTACAGCAGTAACACGAGGGTACTTGTCAATGTCTGGGCCCGTAGGCTTAGCCTCGTCACAACTCTCCAAAGCTGACATCAGATTGGCTGTCATCTCCATTTATTATCAAGAGTCTGCCTCTGTACTGTCAAAGCTACAGTAGCAACACGCTGCAGAGTTTAAAGGCAGGTGTTGAACACGTGGTCAGAGCCATCCAAGGACATGATGGGAAGCACTGACTCATGAACACAAGAGAGAACACAGTGTGAAATTGCCAAAGTGCTGCAATGCCTTTCCAAATCAATTTATTAGGTTATGCAGAGGTCAACATCATTACAATTCCAGCATGGTTGATGGGTCGGTTGATAAGCTAATAATGTGAGAGAAAAGCAGCCGTCCAGATATGGATTCATCACAAATAACCCAACACAAACTCACTGACTGTTCTGAACATTTACACAAGTCATATGCTGGACAGATGCTGAATTACAACATACTCAGTTTGTCAGAGTTGTTGAGCAAAGGACCCCATGGAGGGAAATCGAAGATGTGAACCACAGTATTCACCGGCCAGACCGTGTAAACCTGAAAGCATGTCGGGGGGGGGGGGGGGTTCCGAGTTCGTGCATGTGTTTCGACATTTGGATGTGCGTGGGCAGGCGGGATGTCAAGAGGAAGACGGAGAAGTAGAGAGAGAGAGTTCCACCACGCACGCATACTGTACAGCACGAGTGTACTTGTGTGTTTTTGCACAATGGGGATTTCTCAGCGCTGATCTCAGCGAATTCTGTTGCGTCTCCAGCAGAGTTGGCAACATGAATATTCATGATGTCCTCTTGTCTTTGGTAAAAGCCTTGTGTTGTTCACCAAGGGAGGGAAGGGGGGGTTGTGTGCACTGCTGAGGTGAATTAATGTTTCATTGCAAGTTCACCTTTTGGTGTCTGGGAGAGCCGCGGGGAGGTCATGTCACTCAAGACTGCGCTGGAGCTTTTTTGCATACATGTCTGCACTTCTGTTTCTGTCTGTCAAAATCAGTTAGAGACACAGAAGAGATGTGGACACTGGTAATTGTGGGATCTACATATCGCAAGTCCTATCTCTGCTTTACATCTAAAAATGTGCACACAGCCCAACAAAGCTGAACAACACTCGCCATGTGAATGTGTTGAAAAACCAGCCCTCGAGCTCTCTATTTATGAATAAGTAAATAGAATTTCCTGTCCAGCAGTGACTCCATTTGCCTCAGCCCTGCCCACCGCTTCTGGCTGTTTTTTTTTTTTTTTCGCCTCACATGGTCCTCTCTAACATACACACACACATCCACATACACCTATCGGCCCTTTGGCTTAACAGGCCTACTTTTACCTCCCGGCTGCAACAGCGCCGGTATGCCTGCATCTTCTATTCTTATGTAACCCTCAGAAGCAGGGCAAGCAGTGGAGCAGGCTCGCTCTGTCTTTATGTGCTGGCTTCATTGAGCCTCAGTGATGCCCAGGGGTGCGTGTTAAGCCCCACAGTCTGCGCACTGGAACATACATAAAGAAAGAGCGCCCTCAGAGCAAAGCGCAGGCCCTTCTACCTGACCCATCCATCCATCCACATACATGTTTAAAGCGGAAATGAATAGGCTGATGCGTCTCTTTATAAGGAAACGTTCTGTTCCCTTTATCTGTCAGCGAACTAATGCAGGGGGCTGCGGAGGGCTGGGAAAAAAAAAAAAAGAGAGGGCTTTTATTGTGAAATGGATGCATCCTTTAATGGATTAGAGATTGAGAGAGCAAGACTTCACGAGAAGGAAGATGCAGAGAAAAGCGCGAGGAGGCACTAATGGAATCCACCATCATCCAATCGTTTTTCAAGTCCAAATAATTCCAATAGGCTTTTTATAGCGACAAATTTGCTCCGCTTCTGAGGCGATTATAACCGTACACAGTCTGATGTAAGTATGCCTTATTATGTCATAATAATAATAATATGAGTGAGCACTTCCAAAAATGCAGGATTTTCCAGTGGGGTTACAAGAGTACACCTGCCCTCATTAATGTTTCATCGGGCTAACAGGAGCATCATCACTGATGAAACGCATACAGCTGTATGATAGGCAAGAAGGTCCTGGGTTCAGACTCGACTGGGACCTTGTGGAGCTCGCTTTCATAGAGTTGAGAGTGAGTGTTGATGATCTACTTTAATTATTTTTGCTTATAAATAACTAATAAATAAATAAAAGAAATAATAATAATTAACTGCTACCTCATTTGTGCGTTGGCCCGGAGACAAACTGGGCAATCTCCAAGAAAATCTGGCTGTAAACAAGATGGCGGACATCAACCGCAATTGTTATCTGTGTACAGGAAGTCATGTGACACCAAGCAATTTAAATAAATTACTAACGAGAACTGAAGCCAGAGGGGTTTCTTCTGCCTTTCCCATCATCTCTCATTTACTTTGTCCCATGTGTAATATTTATATGACTATACAAGATCACACACTATGTAAGTCAAACATTATGTAATGGCTAATTACTCACTTTTACTGTTACTGATTGTTGAGATACACAACCTACTCTAAACCGTACAGTATATGACCTAAATTTTTCAACCTATGTGTGATCGTTGAACATGTAAATACAAAAGCATTTACTAAAAGTACACAACATATGTGTGCAATAGTATACATATAATTGCTTTTACATGCATTATTAGATTACACTTTGTTAGAAACACTGTCAGTATACTGTCATACATTTCAACAGCAACACAAACAGCATCTCTAATGACCATAGAGTTGACCAATAAACTCAAATTCATTAGCCACAAATAGCATTAGCTGAAGCTACATTTTCACACGGCAGCACTTTATAGTTTGATTCACAGAAATGAACAAAATGACAGATTCTAGCTGCTAGTTTCAATCAATAAAAGTTGAGCTTGGTATTTTACTTGTTCCATAATAGCTTAACACTTAGACATAGATACACTGTCTAATGAAAAAAAGAAAAAAGCAGAATACTTATCAGGAATCAGAAAAAAAAATAGTAAAAAAAATGGCTATTACAATTTCCCAAAGACTAAAGCTATGTTTTGACCGCAGGAACTTTCAGGACTAAGAACCTTTTGAGGTTTCCTGTACCTGTGTTTCCACTGGAAGGACCAGGGTCTAAATGAAGTTCCAGGTAGATTGTTTTGCCCCACAAAAAGTCCCTGCTTGGGGGAGTAGTACTTTCCAAAAATACAGGAACTTTTGGGCGGGGTTTGCAGGGATGACCGTCACTGATTGGTCAAACACACACAGCGCGGCTGCTTCATTTGTAAAAGAAGGAATTACTCTAGTATTGATTTAGAACCAGTTTAGGACAAGGGGAGGACATTTCTCTTTGTTTCTTAACATTAAAAGTCAAGTTAGGATTTGTTGTCAGCTTCCCCACCCGTTTTGAAAAGAAAGAACGCGTGCAAGCTCTAGCGAGAAAGAACATGGCGGCGGTCGAGTGAGCCTGAGACTGAATGAAGAGAGGGAGTTGGAAGAAAGCCAGTGAATGAAGAAGAGAAATAAAATGTTATTTTCTGATTGTTTCATGGCGGTTACGTTCTGAAGCAGAAATAAATAACCACCAAACACTCAGCACGAGTTCAGGTGGAAACAGACACTCTTAGTTTCAGTTTCATTTTCCTCCTCTGCATTTCTCCCTTTTCATTCATTCATTACATCCAACTCAAACGAACAACATGACAAATTTGTGTTGTTTTCTTCCTCATTGTGAATGCTACATTTCAGCCGCCGACGTCATTTATGGGTCTAAATTGCATGATCTACCTGGTTCCTCAGATGCGGTTGAAACAAACAGGACTGCACTACAGAGACTTTAAGTTCCAAGATAAGTTCCTGAGATTAGTTCCTCTGGCTCCAAAGTACCTGGAACTTTTGGTTGAAGCAGAGCTAAAGTTGACACACAAAGGTGACCAAAGACAAAGTTGACTGTATGTTTCATACTAAAAAACAATTGAGCAGTTTGTAAAAATTGTTACCGAGTAATTTCCAACTTTTTTCAGCTCTAGAATACAATTGTTTGAACTTTTTCAATATTCATGCCAATGTACCTGAGTTTTGGTATGAATAGGAATATAGATCAGTCCTTCATTCTTATATCCTTAGAAACATATATCTTTTTTTTTTCATTTAACAAATGAAGCCAAAACTCTCAAATGTTCTCTAAATATAAGGAATTGTACAAGAACGTCTCCTACATAAAATGTTCCACAATTTGCATCTCATGTTTTAAATCAGGAACTATCTCATTAAAGATTAAGTAAACAAAATTGTTAATCTCATTAGACATTACCTGCCAGCTATGTATACGGTTTTCATTACTCAGCACTATCAACAAATTTCATAAAGTATTGAAGTTTGATACACAATCCCCACTGCTGTCATTTACTGAAAGGTTTCATTATCTCTGTTCTGTATCAGTGACCCTGGTCCTGCCGGTTGCCTCTCACTAGACCGGGCACTGTGTCTACTGGCCTTTATTTGCCCCTTTCACTTGTTACCCCTCTCTTGAGGCTAAGCGTTAGTTTCCAAAATGTTGGCCTGTGGCTGCTCCAGCCCTGAACTGAGCTCTAACCACAGTCCGGTGAGTTCACCTGCCCTCACCAGGCTACCAGCCCCTCTATTATTCAGCAGCCGTCTCAGGTGACCTCTCATAAACACTCTGTTATCATTTAGGATCCAATGTCTCATTAGTGGTCCATTCAGCTTCCTCAAATATTGTTTATGTGACTTCAGTGGCCCACAGCCCTCACCCAACCGATTGATCCTTGGCCGTCTGTCATTCGCCAGCCGGCACCACTAAGCTTGCTGTGATTGGCCCTTGTCTAAGAGGCTGACTACAGGTGCTCCAGCGGAAACTGAAGACGACTCGGCCTGCGGTGGCGAGTTTCAGCAAGCTACCGCCGTCGTCTCAGGTTTTCATCATGAAAGTCCCCACATGTCTCCGTGGTTACCGTGGATGAAGTGCATTTGTTTCATCCACCAACCCCCCCCCTTCCTCACATATGCCAGGCACTCAGCTCAGTGGCATGTAGTAAACAGTTGTGCTGTGCGGGGAAGGATCGAGGTGGGTGTGAGAGAGAGAGGAGTGAGATGTGTACTTACAATGCAACTCTCCGTAACCCAGAGGAATGTAGAATAAAAGGATATATTTTTAGTTCAACAAGCTGTGCCTCTGTGTGTTTAGCCTTTGACCCTCCATTAGCACTGGACTGGCTTCATTGGGTCAGACCTTTATCCGCTCAGATTGGGCTCTCAACATTCTAAATGCAGCAGCTCCATTACCGTCCGGTTTGCCTTGAGCACTTTGATAAAGCATGCTTTGATGCTTTTGTATCGCCTGTTGTGTGTATGTGTATGTGAAGAAAAGTCAAAGAATAACATGTTGTTGTTGGCATCGGTTTAAAAAAGTAAATAAATAAAAGAATAATCTTACCTTACCAAAAATGTCCAATACTTTGAATTATGTCTTTGCTTCCTCTTCTGTCTTAGCAGCATTGATTAGGCTTCAAGGATCATTCCAATCATCGGGTCTTATTTTTGTCTTAGTAATAAACAAGATGCTGTGACATCTTTAAAAATCATCAAGTTTAAAGTTGCATTCATATTAAAAAATTGATCAAATGACTACATACATGTAATGTTGTGAATTGTCGCTAATTCTCTGCAAGTTTGTCCATTGTCTATTACCACCCGACTGTAGTTCCCTTCATCTTTATGAAGCATTGTAGCATCTTTACTGTTTTGGCTCACTGACCTAATCAGCAAAGTTTCCAGCTTTGTTTCCATCAAAAAGCTCTGATAAACCTACTGTACCCTACCAATAAATTTCCAGTTTTGCCAAACTAATTTGGAAGAAAAAGCAAAGGCAAACAGCAAAAATTATGCCGTAATTACATTATTACGGACATTTTAGATGCTCTCACTTTCAGTTTTACTTCCTGTGGTTTCGATAATCTGGCAGAATTGTTGGCAGTGTCACTGCTCCCAGATTACACCACCTCTAGTGACTATAGAGTTATCATGACCAAGAGAAATGATGGCCAAAACTATGTAAATAAGACCCAAGTTGTAATAGACTGGAATTATCCCTTAAGATTTCAATATTTAATGAAGTTGCAGATGTAAAGAGCTTACTGGATAACCTAGAAACCAGCCGTTTAAAGCATTAACTTACTGACTTTTTAATGCTCTCCTGCGCAGAATGTTGTTCTCACTATCCAGCAAATGATGATGTATTGTACAGAGTAATGAGCAAAGAGAGGTCTCGCATTCACACACAAATAGCCTACAATATTTACGCATACGCTACAATATTCTCCACCATTTTGATGTTCAGTGGCATGGCTTTTATTTGTCTCAATGTCAGCTAGGACTGGGCCTTTATTAGATGCTCTACTCTCTGCCACAGTGTTTTCAAAAAACATGCCAGAGAGGCTGCTAATTAAGGGCCAGGCTGCTGTTTGTATTTAACAAACGAGTCCTCCTCATTAGTTTGCTAGGCAGTAATTAGAGAGAAAGAGGAGAGAGAGAGAGTGAGCGCGAGGACGGGGATGAAGAAGTGACTGACTCTGCTCAGCACAAGGCACTGTACTGTATATCAGTGAGGGTTTAATTATGACTGTTGCTGAATCTAAAATCTAAAGTATGGAGTTATGTATGATGCAAAATTTACCTGAAAATTGACCTTTTGATCAAATTTGTGTCAATAAAGGGAATCAAAAGTCTTTGAAAATAGTAGACATGCATTAATAATAACAAAAACAGGACATATAAGTTACTCAGTAACACATAAAAAAATAATAAAAAATGTAAGAAATTTTGTAATAAAAAGTTTTAAGAAGAGATTGAAAGACCTGAACTGATTAAAGAGAGACCGTTTGGTTTCCTTTTGTCTAAACAGTAGAAGAGACAGAAGTGCTTTGCCCAGGAATTCAGTCGGCTGCTCAAACCGCACAACATGATGTATTTTAAAAATGAAAAAAACAAACAAACAGTCATTTCACTTTAGCAGCAAATTAATAAAAAGACAACTTAGCAAAGCAAACAGCAAGCTATACTTTGGAACAACTACATGTGAGTATGAATTAGGAAATTAACAGTGTAAAGAGCTTTTTAGACCATGTGTGTTCATGTAACCATATAGATACGTTTTCTCTCATTTTAATGTTTTACTAATGCTTTTTAAGTTTTCAAAGGAGTGGTTCAGGGTGGTACGAATTCTGATTAATCACTCTCTGTCCTACCACTGGCACTTGCTTAATATGACGCCAACCAAGTTTTACAGATCCTCTCCAGACATGTATTGAGAAAGATACTCTGCTTGGATCAGTGTGTGTATGATATTTGGCTGGTTGGTTGGTTGGTATTTGGTTGCTCCGCAAAAAAAAAGTATAATTGCCACTTTAAAATCCTTAAAATGACATGTACTCCTTCTCGCTCATTAAAAATCCCCGCATCTGTGAATATGCAAAGATATTCATGGCGGCGCACAGCGGTGCAGCAGCTTCTCTGGCTCCCGGTTATGGTGCAAAGAGTGTTGGGGACTCTTCTCTTAAGTGTGCAGATAACACGACCAGTGCAACTAGGCCAAGAAGGTACGGCCCAACCGAACTTCTGAACATTATCAACAACTCGCCCACCTCACTTCCAACAAAGGTTAGAGTAGCGCTGAGCAGACTGCAGCTCCTGGAGACACAATGCCCTGTGGCAGCGGACTGGTGTAGTAGACTACAACGGCTCAGAGGCGAGAGGAAGCTGTGTGCATGGAAGCAGAAGAGGGGTTAGCGGGCCGGTCTGTTAGCCGAGCTAAAAGCTAACACGACCAGGCCAGCCATTCCATCGCTCTCTCTGGTCAACGTTCACTCACTGGATAACAAAATGGATCTGATCCGACTGAGGTTCATCTGGAAATGAGGAACTGTTGTGTTTTTCTCCTGATGGAAACTTGCCTAAACAGCAATATGTCGGACTCAGCTTTTCAACTCCGCTGATCTTCCTTGCAGATCAGAATCAGCTGTCGGGGAAAACCTGAGGAGGTAGACTCTGCATATAATTATCTTTGATTATAAATGATTGGTTCCTTAGATTTGTGACGTAGGAAATCCTTTCTGACTGAGTCTGTTTTTTTGAGACTGTCCTTGGTACACTGCAGTTTCAAAGCAGAAATGCTCAGCCGTGGTGTTGACTGCTTATTTCGCTCCTGATATGTCTTGTAGCATATGAAAAACACCACATGGACATTTTAACGAGGCTAAAAACCTGATTTTTATTGGAGGGGTCTTTAATGCTGCCTTGCGTGACTGTTTGAACCCCGTTGACTTCCATTTACATTAACCACATCTGTTTCCATTCCCTTAAACGATGTAAGAATGAGCCAAGGTCTGACAAGCCTCCTAAGCTCACTGTGACTCACATACTGTACATTTCTCAAAAATCTCAACCATCACTTTAAATCCTCAGCAAAGGCTTATGAAAGGCGGATGATGGCATAACTATTTATATCAAGGTAATTCTCTGCTCTGAATCAGCTCCCGCTCATCTGCGCTAGGGGTACGTTTGTGCGGGGGGGTGAGGAGATCAGGAAATCATCTTCTTTTGGCTGGGAAAACCATCCTCTCGCTGTTTTCAGTGGACAGGCGGCCTCAGCTGGCCAATGAGAGTGGACTGCCAGCCGCCCACCTGGTGACTAGGCCTCTGTGTGGGTGGACACAGCGGAGAGGACACTGCTGCTTTCCAGCCTTGTCTCTGTGGTTGCATGTACACACATACTGTATGTATAAAGCTTTATGATATGCAAAGCAAACAGACAGACATTTCAGGGTTGATTCGTAGTCAAATTTTCCTCCAGCATCTTTACAGTGTTCCTATTCAGAGTAATTGGTTCTTTGATTGTACAATCATAGAATGAGAGATTTTAGAAACAGTAAAAGCTTCTATAATCCATTTTTTATATTAACAGTAGATCATATGATGATTTTTAATGTTCAAGGGGTGTCTCATAGTTATGAACCCACAGAGAATTATCATCAACCAGCGGTGGAAGAAGTACTCAGACCCTTTGCTTAAGTAAAAGTACTAATAGAGCTATGTAAAAGTACTCCATTACAAGCAAAAGTCCTGCATAAAAAATCACACTTAAGTAAAAGTACATAAGTATTAGCAGCCAAATGTACTATAAACATTTATGGCTTTGAAACTTAAGCATGATCATTGTTCATTCGAGGTCTCGGCCATATTCTAACCTGGAAATAGTCACTTCCTGTTTCCCCTTTAGGTTTCACATGTGACGCATGTTGATGCAGGGCGACGCTATTGTGTAGAAAAGCCTCAGTGTGATGTGGAGAACAAGGCTTTGTCACTTGCTGACAGCCTGCACTCCGTCAATCAACGCGGTCCTGGATTAGTCCGCGTTGACGGTTGGCTGACCGACCCATCCTGGGAACGAATGCTCTGCCCTTCCTACACTGTCGCCTGTCAGCACCTTTCACATACAGTATTATACAAATGCAGAGCCTCTCCATTCCCATCACATTTCTCCCCACTGTCTCTTCCAACTACCCCTTGACAGCAGTATCTTTTTTTTTTCTCTCCCCGCAGCACAAAATGTGGCCCACGGCTCGTCACAGCAGGACAGAAAAAGTCTGAGTCGGCTAGTTGACTCAGCTTTCTTGGCATTCAAATACACTGTCAATGCAGGAAGACCTGACAGAGAGAGAGGGGGGGGAAGACAGAGAGGTGGTTGGGGCTGAGGAGTTATACAAACATGGCAAACAAATAAAGGGTCTAAGCATAAACCAGCCTGTCACAACACGTTGTCTGGATAATTGAATTGTTCCTGGCAGCCCTGAGAGAGCGCAGACCATTTTAAGTTTAGCTTTATTGAATTATTAAATCAGAAAAGGAGGACGTTAACATTTAAAGGAACATTCTCTAGACTTGTTCGCTGGGGTGGGGAGAGTTGGCGTTGTGACTGACTGTACGCAGTCTAACAAGAGTTGAAGCAAGATTGCTTTTGAAAATTGCATTACTCCGAACTGCGTCAGCATTAGATTGCCATGTCTACATTACCTAAACCCAAGCCTATTCGTAGTAATGACTTCTTTTGTGTCAAGGTACATTTGAGCCGTTTGTATTTTGTTCAGACGGGGCGTATATTGGTAATGAATAATTGAACGGCGGGGCACGTGTGTGTAGATTGTTATGGATGTGCGTGCATGAGTCTATGAGTGTGTGTGTGTGTTTGCTTACAGGAGGGAGGGGTGGAAGTTAGATTTGGTACTGTGTCAAACAAATCTCCCGTCTGGGATGAGAGAGGACAAGCTCTGGTCGTTCTCGCTTTCATTTGCGGCTACTGTTGCACATTTCCATTGCGTACTAATTCGTAATATACGTCCATCAAGGTCAGCGATGCATTTCAAACACTATCACTCGTGTCCACGGGGGCTTTTGGAGAACCAGCCATCCCTTGGACGTCCTTGCCCTGTCTCATCTGCAATGCCTCTGCCGGCACCACTGCATTATGTTGCATTTGCATCGTATTGCCTCTGCATTGCATCTGCAAGACTGGCCCCCTTTTCACTCCCCCCACCCCCAACTTCCCCCCCCCCCCCTTCTCTTGCCCTTTTATATCTCCTTCTCTTCCCCCCGTCATCCCTCTCTCCAGTATCAGGTTGGTGCCAATCTGCAGGGCTTGGCAGTGAGCTGTTGTGCAGACGGGGCAGGACGGGGTAGGACATGGCTGAGCAGCAGCAGCAGCAGTGTTTGGATTGAAGGTAGCGGTGTGCAGCGCTCGGGTATTGGCAGGGGAATATGCAATGGGCCCAGGAAAGATTACGTTGCGGTAAAAAAAAAAAAAAAAAAGGGGGGGAAATACATCAGAGGGAGGAAATCCCTAGCAGGAGGATCCCAGCTCAGCGCTTTCTCTCTCCTCCTCCTCCTCCTTCCATCTCTCTGCCTCGTTTTTCCCCTCCCTTCCTCCCCCTTTTCTTCATTCCCACTTCTTTTTCTCTCTGCATCTCTTTCTTGTCTCTTTGGATTGGTCTCTCTTCTTTTTTTTTTCCCTCTTCCAGTCCGGCGGGGGGGCGAGAGGGGGGTTATGCCCATTGGAAGAGCTGCTGATGGTGACGCAATCCACTGCCATTAAGTCAAACCACCCCCCCCCACACATGGCCCATGTGTATACGAGAAGTGTGTGTGCATACATGTGAGTGGGTGTATTTGCTTTTTGCATGTGTATGCATTTGTTCTGCATTTTCAAAGCATTGTGTGTGCATCACAAGGCGAAGGATATCAGGAGGAAGTCTGTGCACTCTATTTAGAGCAGTATGCACAGCTTTGCTGGCCCGCTCACAGTCATGTTCACAATGTCTCTCATCCCTGCCTCTACAATATATACATTTCAAAGGGGGGGTTTACATGGCAGGATGTGAACTCCAATGCTAAAGACTATCCCTACGGTGCTGATAATAGTGGCTCTTACGTAGATAAGCCCTATGGAGCAAGTGGGCCCCATGGAGCAAAGAGGTCCATGGGTGCTGGTGCCTTCACCCCAGTGACCCGGTGTTGATGCGCAGGGTCTCTCAGGCTCTGGTCACAGCCGGCTGACTGAAGCTGAACAGGGAGCAGGCTGTTCTGCCAGGCCGTTATTAAAGGGCTGTTTGCATTGCCTGCTGTTTTTTTTCATTAGCAGGAATCTTATATCATTGCCTCTGAATATTGCATGAGGTTCAGGGAGGCTTGGTTGTCGTGACACCGCCGTAATATTTCACAACAATCAAAGATGGATGAGCCTATTCTTCTTGGTAAATAGAGGGAGGCCTGGCACCGATGAGGAAAAGCCCAAAGACGGTGACGGTGACACTGACGCGCCATAAAGGAGGTCCGGAAGGAAGAGGAAGAAGGAGAAGGAGGAAAAAAAAACCCCAGAAGAGTGATTGGAGTCCATAAAAATGAAAATGCACTGTAAGACAAATGGAGCAGGCAGAGACGAGAGAGCAAAGTAAATGAGGGGGAAAGAGAGAAGGAGAGGACAAGAGAGGGAGACAGAGCGAGAAATCAAGACAGAGGCAATGACAGAGTGAGGAGGATAAAAAAGCGAGAGATGGGGCTATTAGAGGTTGAGAGAAAGAGTTAGTGAGAGACCCACGCTGCTCCCAGTAATTGAAAAGGCACCGGGACTGATTTAGAGGGGGAGCTTAGCCGGGGTTTGTCGGGAGCAGTTGGGATGGTGCTGGGTGGTGGTTGGTGGGGGAGTGGCAGGTGGTGGTGGTGGTGGTGGGGGGGGGGGGGGGGGGGGTGACGAGGCGCTGCATTGCAGAGTACGAGGAGCAAGAACAGCCAAACCCCCTGCGGTGCTTTGCTCCACCACCTCTGTAGTCGTCATTAGCGCAACACGGTGAAAACGACCCTCCAAGGCCCATAATAAGCAGTGAGGCTGCAAAAACATTATGGCTAAATCCATACAACCTAATTACTGTAGGTGTCTCTGCTTTTTTGGCATGAATAATACAGTGAAATAAGGAATAGGAACGGATGGCTTTAAAGGAAAAAGATAAAATACAGTAATGAAATGGGGAAAAAAAAGTTCCTCTGTTCCCCCTCAGGTGAGGTCCATGCAGTCAACAAACACGAAATACAGAGAAATGTTAAAGCAGGTTGGATGTGTGTGCTCAAGTGTGTGTGTGTGTGTGTGTGTGTGTGTGTGTGTGTGTGTGTGTGTGTGTGTTGTGCATACACAGCGTGAATGCGAAAGTGTAAAGATCAAGCCGTTATAAAAGGTCATCTCTGCCGTTCTTTATTACAGCGCTCGTGACACTGACTTTACCTTTAACTTTGGGAAGAATTTGTCCCTTCTTTTAAACTGTTGCCACCTTTATAGCCTCCAGAAACGAAAATATGCTTATTAAGTTCAATCTAACAACATCTAAAACACATTATGCTGGTGCTAATGGACTTCTTCTACTGTGTTTGTGTGTGTGTGTGTGTGTGTGTGTGTGTGTGTGTGTGTGTGTGCTTGGTAGAAAGTGCCAGAAGCTTCCCCATATTGGATGTTGTGCCTGGCTCAGCTCACCTCATCCACTTCCTTAACTTGCTAATACAGCTCGGACACCACACCAACAAACAGGGCTCCATGTCACTACACACATGTCCTGTCTGCACCCGCCAGAACACACACACACACACACACACACACACACACACATACACAGGATACACACCCTTGCATAGACATACACTCCTGCTGTATGTCATGGGCCCTGTCTCATAAGTGTGCCTGTTCTTTCCAGGGGCTGCTGATACATGATATCTCTGCCCGGTCAATCCTTCTCGCATTACTGCCTCTGCAGTGAGCTGCTTCATTTACACGTGAAATATTGATGTTCTTAATTTAACCCCGAGGGTGCTCAGGTGTCCCTTCCTCCCCTGAGAGGAGGAGAGGCCTTTTCCAGGGAACCTGCAAGCCTAAACGCTGAAGCCATGCCCTTTCTGTCTTGGGATTGGTCGACAAGAGTGTTTAGTTTAGCCTCATTGGTTGGATTCAGTGGTGTCTCATCCCAGTGGTTTTGTCTTCTGTTTTGAGACCCACCTGCTCTCTGTGTGTACATGTGCTTGTGTTTTCAGGGTTGATAGGAACCTGTACAGCATGTCTATCAGATCATGTTTTATGTGAACGTGATAGGCTAATGCTAAATTTCAATACTTCAGACTATATCCTTATTAGGAAGAAAATGTATATTCCTCTATCCACTATGATTAATAGTTCCAAAACTCAAACCCAATTTATTTCTGTTCTGCAAAAGAGTAGCTAACGCTAAAGTATTAAATATTAAATTGTCACAAGTGACCGCCCCCTCACCTTTCAGCCAATCACATGTGTGCTAATGCTCGCAAATTTTGACCAGCTAGCTCCAGTTAGCGAGAGCAACAATAATGGAAAAGTATTTCTGAATCAACCAACTAGCTGCCCCTGTAAATAAATGCAGTACAAAGACACAGTAAAGCTCTGTTTTCATTTAGTTTAACAAGGCTACATATAGTACCACTCAAAAGTTTGGACACATCTACTTCTTAATACTCAAGTGTATTAAGGCGGCAATTAACTTTTGACAACTTTTGATGAGGCAGACAAGATATTTTGGTCATTTTTTTGTTTACTACATAATTCCATACATGTTATTTCATAGTTATGATGTCAGTCAACAGCAGCAGCTAATTCAGAGTTACTTTGACAGTGTCGTGATTCTAAAAATGTTAGCTAGCTAGCTAGCTAGCTGGCAGCTGGTGAGCCTGCTAGGAGAGGTTGGGGGATAATGTGATTGGCTGAAACCTGAGGGGGTGGGCACTGGTGACAACTCCAGTGAAATAAAAGTGTTACTGGAGAAAAGGCCATTATGAAGCAGACTGTTGAAAAATTAATGAATATAATTAAAATGAACTCCTGCAAAACTCTGTTATTATCAAAGTAAGAATGATGAAATAACATTTCATAGTAATGGGTTCAGTTCCAATAGCTTATTAAATTATTTCACGGTTTATTGGTTCCTTAATAGATTTCACTTTATTTATTCATATAATCATTTATTTGGTCTTTTTTACATTTCCCTGCATTTTTTAAACATAGACGAACAGCAGCGCTTCAGTCCCAGCTGTCAATCAACTTCCCAGCAGTTCCTATTGGCTCAGCTGATGCTGCAGGGAGGGGCAAGGAAGAAAGGCTGAGTGCATTAGTTTGCTTTGTTTTCTTCAAAATAAAAACATCGTGGCTTTATTTGGGGATGACAGACATAATGTACTTCCCCCCGCTTACTGGCAGTATTTGGGCAGGGTTTCTCATCCTGTTTCTTGTTGCCCACCCCTCTCCTTGACTAAACCTCAGTTTATCTGATTAATGCCAGCAAGGCTCATTCCACAGGAGCTAAACAACATCTAATTTAAAACAGATCTACAGAGATAATGAGTGTATGAGGAATGCAGGAAATGTTCTGTGCATTTCCTTTGACAAAAGGCAGAACCCTCCCCCATCTGGGTGTAAAAAAAGAAGAAATAAGGTGTGTACGCCTATGTATAGAGATATGATTAAGGAAGTGTTTGCTTCTTGCTTGATCTTGCCCTGTGTATGTGTAGGTGAGCTGCCTCGGCCAATCATTGTTCCTTTCCAAACATGATCAAATTACAGTCCAAATATAGTAAAACAATGTAGCTGTTACTGGACTTTTTAGACATTTTTAGGTAGTATGGTGTTGGGAGGCATGGCGGAGACCTTGCTGTCTGTCCTCTCTCTCTTTCTGTGTGTGTGTGCGCACACAGCAGCAGTGTTGTGGCCTGGTTTGCCTTACTAGGACAAGCCAACATGAAGTCATCAGCAGAAGCAGGAGGGTTTATTCAAACTCCCACTTGCCTTTTCAAAAACCCCCAACATCCCAGTTACAGCATGTTCCTGTTGCCTAGCAACCGGCTGGGTCTTGAGAGAGAAGAGAGGCGTCATAGATGTGTATGTATATCCACGGCTGAGCGCGAGAGCAAACACTCTCTGCTGCCTCTCCCTCCCCTGTGAGCAGCTCACTCTCTCCACAACCTCACTGCCATGTAACGGAGCACAGTATTACACACCGCGAGCCCCGCTTCGGCCGAACATCACCAAATGACACTGCACATGAGAGAACGATGCTTATAGTCATTTATTATTAACACATTTGTCTAGTTGGTAAACAACATACAGACTTGTAATGCTGTCTTTATAGATCATTTTCACAATCAAGCATTAAGAAAAATGACATAAGACATGATAAAGTTCATGGTCTTTTATTTGAAAAAAAAAATAAAGACTAGCATGTACAACTTGGAATGAATGTAAACTGAACTCAGATGAACAGTTGCAAAGACTGGTGCACTGACACTCCTGACAGCATGCGCTGCGAACACAGTACACCCCTCACTATGCTCTTGTCTGAGTCGAGAAACAGAAGAAGAAAAAGAAAAGTGAAGGCCAGTGATTCTCTCTTGCAAGAAAAGAGGACAGACACTCCATCTTAGCGAAAAAAAAAAAGAAAGAAAAAAAAAAAAGAAAGCTCACCGTAAGACTCTTTAAGTCCCCCCTCCTTTAAAGGGGCAGGACGCACAACTACTAAGATGGCCGTCCAAATAACATAACAAAAAACAAAAGAACATGCCAAACATTTGAAAATGTATTTTTTTTTGTACATTGTTTTTTTCTCTTTTTATCTAGCATACAATTAAGTCCCATTCCACTTTACGCTTGAGTTAGAACCTGGTATTTTCTCTCATCTTAACAGTACAGGGTTCCTCTCCAAATACAAAAAAACTGTACCAAACCAACAAGAGGACAGCTTATAGTGGAATCAGCACGCTCTGGTAGCCCGGAGGAGGGATGGGGGGGGGGGGGAAGAGGGAGGGGGGGCGGAGGGTTAGTGCTCCGGTCTCAAGCTGCATGCATGAAGAACAGAAAACAGAGAGAGAAAGAAGAGATGGCCAGCCCAGACATTTACCACTGGCAAATGGAGCTGGAAGGAGTTCGCCAAATGCTTTTGCTTTAGTCTGAAGGTAGTAGTTACAGGGTTTGTTGTTATTATTTTTACTTGTTAAGTACTGATGCTAAACTGATCTCCGGGGGGAGGGGACAGGATCACTAACCATCATTTTCATGCAGATATTTTTGTATATTTTTTTTATATTTTTCCTGTGTGGACAGAAGGATATTTTATTTCAACATTCAATTATTTTCTATACAGAAACAGTATGAATAAATGAACATTTTCTTTCCAAGAGGTAAGTAAAACATTTGGATTTTTTTTTTCTTTTTTTTTCTTCTAAGAGGGGACAGGACAGGGCGGGCAAGCTTCACTTTGCAGTCATCATCTGTACAAACTCTGCAGAGAGAGAGAGAGAGAGAGAAAGAGAGAGAGAGGACAAAAGACAATAGAACATCAGGTTCAGGGCAGACACTTTGGCAGAGGCTGTTGCCAGTAAGGGCAGTCACCTGCTAAATTGTTAAATGCTTTATTAATTTTTTAATCAACTTGAGCAGGTTCAGAACACACATCCTAATTAGTGTCCCTTTTCCAAATGGCTTCCATATTCATCTCATTAAACCCATTTGATTAAAAAGCTCTTGCGTTGTGCTTACAGTTGTGGAGCAACGTGATGGCAATATGCATACTCACACACACACACACTCACACACACACACACACACACAGAAAATAAAAATAAATAAATGAACCGAGGCTTTCATTGTCTGTAGAGTACATATTCTGTACGTGGCACAATGGGAGTGTAGAAGTAGGGCACTTTTCAGCCAAGACTTATGGACTGTTCATAATATATCAACAGCCTTCTAGAAAATGAGCGCAGTCTCTCGTGTAATGTGCCAAGGGAGCGACAGTAAGGGGGGAAGGGAGAGAGAAGGAGAGAGGAAGCAAGAAAGAGAGTGAAAAGGCTCCTGGCACACTGATGATGATTCAGAAGGATGGCTCTCTCCTATCTCTGTTTCAGCAGTCTCCATCTATAGCCTCTATCTAATAACTAATATTAAGTGTGGCTGGCTTGTCTTGCTGTTGCCCTCAGAGAAATACACAGCTTGGAAAATTAAGTGCTCTGGCCCGCCTGTTTAATAAGAGCTTACACCATGGCCTAGAAACTAAAGTTATTTGTGCACCGTGACATTTTTGGTGTGTGCGCCCTTTTACTTTTAAAGGATCACAAAGCAGTTTTTTTTTTTGTTTTTTTTTTTTACCTTCGTAGTTGACCTGTCCGTCTCCGTCAATGTCTGCTTCTCTGATCATCTCGTCCACCTCCTCGTCTGTTAGCTTCTCTCCCAGGTTCGTCATGACGTGGCGGAGCTCTGCGGCGCTGATGTAGCCATTTCCATCCTGGAAACATGCCGTATGGGATTAAAAGTGTGTAACAGAAAAATCCCACTGGTTGACGAGTGGTGGGGCGAGAAATTCCCACCAGGTTGATTAATGAGCTAACGTGGTGAAAGGTGTTAGTGAGCAGGATGTTGGAAACTGATAACTATTTAATCCATAAGGTAAACTTTTTTTACACCTAGATTGACCTGGCGAGACTGAAGTTTTTGTTAACTCATCTGAGAGTCATCACGCTTATTTAAAAAAATCTTAAGATGATAATTTAGCATTAATCAAGTCTTTTTTGGCTTCACACAAAATAAAAATGATACTAAAAACTTATAAATGTTACAGTCTATAAGCACGGAGGTTCTATAATTTCCTGAATATTTACCTTGTCAAATACCCGGAAAGCCTCGCGGATCTCCTCCTCGCTGTCTGTGTCCTTCATTTTTCTGGCCATCATGGTCAGGAACTCCGGGAAGTCAATGGTTCCATTACCTGGAATGGGTGATCAATGAGGCACATTTAATCAGCAAAAATTTCAATTACTTAAAAGCAAACTCAGATAAGTAGAGATAATATAACCCAGCATTTAGCTGATGAAAAGCAACCGACCGAAATATTCACGTAGCGCTCCGCTCATTTTTTTCCTCCTTTGTGTGACACAAGCATTATCGTACGGGCTATTATTTCGCTCCAGAGGCAGTCCTGGCAGTGATGGTGCAACTTGAGACATGAGTAATCGTAGTGAAGGGAGCAGCCCTCAAATCATTTTAGTGTACACTTTCCTTCCTGTGATAAACAGCTACTGCAGGCTGAGGGGGGTGATGTACTGTATGTGTGTGAGTGACTGTGTGTGTGTGTGTTTCCCTTTCTTCCTCAGGGAAGCCCCGGGAAGAGGTTGCATATGTTATACACAGCGCAGCAGGACTGCAGGGGGAACCCATGGCCAGTCATCCATAATGTAGACGTATACTGAGCAGCTTGGCCTTCTGGGAGCCTGTATAAATCAGAGGCTCGTCTCTCCTGGTGCCCCTGTCAAAAAAAAAAAAAAAAAAAAACCCTGGCTGGAGAGGAAGAGAGATGGACAAGAAGGGGGGGTGGGGAGCTTCAGTCATCCACTTTTATCCATCCTCTTTTTGTTCCGTTCAACTATCCAGCACTGTGTTTCCATGTGTTGGTGGGTTATCCGAAAGCATGACGATTCGGATAGAAGAGTCGCGCTAATGGCAGCTGCTGTGCTGGTGGCGCATGTATGTATGCGTGCAGCGGGATCAATATCCATGTTGCGGTTGTCAAGACAGGATTACCAGGGGATCAGACCCTCTTGACAGTGGAAGGATCTATGAGGAGCTCAGCGGCTCACCAACTGCAACCACAGGAGGGAGGATGGGAGGGTTGGTGGTGGTTTGCCTTGCTTTTATGTAGAGATGTGAGGACTAAATGTGGGGGGTGTGTAGTAATTAAAAACTGACAAAAAAAAAAGCTAAAATTTGTGATGGGATATAAGTGAAGGTCAGGGACACTGAGGGCGTAGAACCCGGGAGGATTAGCCCTGGGGTGGGACAGAAGGGCGGGGGGATTGTACGCAGATTAACCAATGACAGAGCACGCCTTGGAGAGAGAGGGAACAAGAGAATGGAGAGTGGGAATGGATGTGTGTGTGTGTGTGTGGAACGAAAAGGGATGCTGTAATGTGATGGGGCAGATGGTGATCTCATGGCCCGGGGTTACAATCTAAGGACCTGTTATCTAACACACAGAGACAGCCAGCAGCACCGAGGGAACACATGCTGCCACTGGGGGTTGGGAGGGAGGCTGGGGGGGGGATTGTCCCAGTCTTGGAGAAGGGCAGGACTGCAACTGGAGAGCTATCATCTGAGGGGGACGATGACTAGAGAAGCAAAGCAGCCCTCGAGTTATATCTGCTCAGCTGCACCTCGGGCCAGCTGCTGCTGCTGCTACTGCGGTGGAGAAGGGAGGTGGGGATGGAAGCAAGGAGGGATGAAGATAGGGAGGAAGGCAGGCGGAAAGAGAGAGAGAAAATGGTGGGAGGGAAAGAGAGAGAAAAAAGAGAGGGAGGGAGGGAGTGGGCGGTAGAGAGGGAGATGGAGATGAGGGAGATGTGAAGAGGAGAGAATATAAGAAGTGAACCGAGTGGGAGATGGTGCGATTACACATAAGAGGTGCTGACGCAAACTATAGAAGGCTGAGGCATCTCAGCGCACTTGTGTGTGTGGTCATCGTTTTCCTGCATCATAAAGCCCCCTTGCATCCCTCAGATAAGAAAGAAGGGTGGGATTGTGTAATGATGAGTGCTGTGCTTGGGCTAAAGGTGGTATTTTTGTCATACTGATCTGAATGAGTTATTTCTCCTTGTTTCATATGTGATGTATATATTTTTTTTTGTGCAATTGCAACAATCAGTGAAGAAAATCTTGAAGCAAGATGATCTGTTTTAAGCCAGAAATGAAGAACACTGGCAGCCCTGTATCATTTAAAGCAGGTGTAGTTAGCTTGTATCTGTGTGTCGGTGAGATAAACGGCAGCAATTTCATTTGATACTGTAATCCACACTGCTCATAAATTGCAGCTTGGCTTTTACAATCAAATAGCCAAGACTATTTCTTTTAACAGCTTTTCGTCGAGCTAAAGCCTTCCATCCTCTCTCCATTCATTGTAATTCATTGCCACAGCCCCCTTGTTTGGTAAATAAAGCTGATTTTCAATGGGCCAGCTGACATCCCATGGCTGCCGATGTGGGTACTGGATGTGCAAAGCGCAGAGAGGCCTTATGTAACCACTTTTATTTTCCATTACTAGCTTCATTGCTGTCTGACCTAGATTGCATCAGCCAAGGGAGGCAGAGGCAGAACAAGGGGATGTTAGTGATGGTGTGTGTGTGTGTGTGTGTGTGTGTGTATATGCTTGCTCTCGGGTGTAACTGAGGGGTAGGGGGGAGGGCGCTGAGGATGGTGGGAGGACGTTTCAATAAAGGGGCAGCCAAACTGCGGTGCAATTGATTTCTCCTGATCAATGCGGTCCCATTTACGAAATCCTATAAGCTGACAGAGCACCACTGGGGTAAAGGCCCCACTGACAGCTAACATCCTCGACTCCACTGCCCAAGGACAGTCGGCTTGTGAGCTACTCTCCGAATTCTTGGACTCCTCTCTCTCTCTCTCTCTCTCTCTCTTTCTGTCTGTCTCTCCCTCCCTCTGTCTTACAGTCACAGTGTCTTTGAGAGATGCTGCAGTGGAGGATATAAACTTAGCGAACAGAAGAATCTGTCTGAATTATGGCTCTCAGCACAGGGCACTAACACTGACACCGTTTTGACACTTGGCCTGCTCTACTCACCGGCATTTGAAAGCACCTCCTGCACATCCATATCTCTTGACATTGTCAAACTATGATGGAGCTGAACACACAGTGACTAAACTGCTGACACAGAGGGGCACGTCATCTGAAAATAAAACTGGCTGGACAGTTGGCTTGGACAGTTGGTTGACAGTTGGTAGAAAAGGGAGGGAGGTGGGCAACAACACCACTGATGTGTTTTTGAGATTAGGGGTGGTAATCTTTGGGAATCTGACGATTTGATTCTGATTCTTTGGTGTCCGATTTGATTCACAGTCGATTCTAAATTGAAGGAATAGAAAAGGAGGCATAATTTTCAGTCTGTTGCTCTAGTATACTGTGTGCCAAACCATCCACTGGTGTCCTCATTCCACTGATTTACAATATGAAACATAACTGGCAGATAAGATAAATGTTCTGCAGCCTTTTTATAACAAAAAACAACTAATTAATTAATTTGAAAGCATCTTGCAGTCTCCTGCCTGTATGAGAATAACAAAATGAGAGGCATGCGGAGTGCTCTACTGTGTTATTAACGTGATGTCTCCAGCAGTGAAGAGCAGCCTCTCTGCTGTACTGTTAGAGCTCTGGGTAAGCCATCGCCGTCCAAGATGCTGAGCGGACGCAGGGTTTTTGAGGTGAAACAGACAGAACACCGTGTTATTTTCTTCACCTCAGAGTTGATTTAAGTTCTTAAATGCTGCAGTGTGTGTTGCTCAGTTGGTCTTAGTTTGATACAGCTGATTGCTGCTCCGCTACGCTAACGTTAGTCTCTGGGTGACGGCGTAGAAAAGTTCACAAATATGCTTCACGTTCATCTCGCAAAGGTAATTATTTAGACATTAAATCAAAACATGCTTGCAACTGCTGCCTTTTGTGAAGATGAATTACAAGATTAGTGTGTGTGAGCTGTCCGGGTGCTGCACTGCCCTCGCAGGGTGCGGTTTCGTTGCATCAACATCACGACTAACATTTAGAAAAAATTATTTTTGACATATGTGAATAGATGCAGAATCATCCGTGTCTGCATTGCGATCCACCTAAGAATCAATTTTTCCCCCACCCCTTTTCGAGATGGGGCAGTTATGGACGCTGTATCTAATCCCTTATCCATTTGTAACAGAGGTTTTATCCCTGAAGTCATGCAACAAAATGTTAACCGAAAATTACAGTTCAGTTCCCATAAATCTCCTAAGACCTTGTACTGAACTAAAATTAGAAACTGAAAAGGAAAAAGGGGTAACAAGAGTGTAATTTTTAATATTCTGATTTAGGAGTGACGGTTGCAGGTCATTTTGGTGATTAAAAATGGGCGTGTGAATATGAAAGGATCACGGCATCATCTTATTACCTCAAATATTAAAAGCCTTCTTCCTTGCTAGCCACAGACTTTGTGTTAAATGTGATTGAAAATAACAATTTAACCCTCCAACTTGCAGATTTTTAATTAATTTCCTAGTCCTTAAAACTGACGTGGGCACTCACTACATGTACACTCATACTGTATATTTGGTTTTGGTTGCCTTTAGTCTACTCTTCTGTTAATGACTTGACAAACTGTGGTTAATATTTCTATAAGCACTTTTATCTGAGGCCTCATCTAAAGATTTAACATTTGTTAGATGATTTATACAGTGTGAAACATCTTTTAATATTAACTGTTCAAGCAAAACCTTCTAAACCTGTCCAAACCTAAACCAGTCAAAGTCTATTTCCTTATATAACATCTGATAAGAGAACGTATTTATTACTGACATACACTTTGGACACACCTGCCCATTCCCTTGAATGAGTAAGCATGTAACTTTTGACTGGTACTGTATCAAGAATGAATGAGTCACGATGGTAAATGACGTATGAATATACTGACCGTCAGCGTCCACCTCATTGATCATGTCCTGCAGTTCGGCCTCTGTGGGGTTCTGTCCCAGCGACCTCATGACGGTGCCAAGCTCTTTGGTGGTGATGGTACCGTCACCATCCTTGTCGAATAAGGAGAAAGCCTCCTTGAACTCTGCGGGTAAGGGGTGGAGGTAAGAGTGCAGGTTAAATTACTGTTGCTATGCAGTTACTGAAATGGGTTATGTTAGGACGCTGCAGTCGGGTCGGGAAGGTTAATCGATTCTTGTTAGCGGCATGGTTACAGGGGCTGTGTTAACGAAGTTCACGCTTGTCTGTAAATTGGGCCACATGAGCATGAACCAAACTGAAGTTATAAATGTGCTGAGCTCTGAAACCACACAGGATTATTATCTCATAGGAGAATGAAGCAGAATTTTGGAAGTTGAAAAAAAGCTGACAGATTTGACTAAGAATTTCAATGTGTGCATTAGAAGCTTGCTTCTAAACTACAGGCCATAAAAACCTATCCAGGGAATGTGAAGTGCAGGCTATAGTGCGTATTAGCCTTAGAGCCTTAGCACAAGCTAATTAGCCACAGAGGGGGTTTGACTGAGAAGAAACTGTGCAGCCTCCAGTTTCAGTACAAAGCCCACATCATTTATTTATCAAGAATATGAAAGCGCCTTAGTGATTGAAACTACTCGTGACTTGCCTGTAAAACCGTCTATATTCACTGTGGCTTCATGGGTTTCAGGACTGACTCATGACATGCTGTAAATACTTCTTCCCTGTATTTCCTGTTCATTTAGAAAAGCTAATGATCTACCAAGGGAGGGCGGATGCCAAATCCTTCAATGCACTGTTTCATCTCGTGTTTTCCATCAATGACAAAGGAACTTTACTGAATAACACAGAAGCAAGGGAGTAAAAAGAACAAAAAAGACAGGCCTGTGTGGGGGACGTAAAAGGAGAAAAAGGCTCTGTTCCTACCTGCAATCTGCTCCTCTGTTAGTTGGTCAGCCTGTGGTTGGAAAGAAAAAAATAAGGGAGAGGGTCACAAACAAACAGGCTACTCAACAGGCAATTATTCCAAAATCCCAAAGTGTTTCGTCATCACATTCCACATCATTCCTGCCCACCAACCACCACACATCTCAACACTGGGAGCAGTGTTCAGGGGTCTGTTGGCTGGCCATTAGAGGCCTCTGCCAGAATCCACTCATACCTGTAGAACTGCCAAGAATTACCAATGACAATACCCCAAATGAACCACTAGCCCCGTTAGTTAGCGCCCAATGCCCCGGGGGATGGAACGTCAATCAGTAGTTTCAATATTTGTACCTTTATATTTGTAGTGTAAATAGCATTTTCTTCTCTAGGCATAATTATACCATGCACAATTAATATTGATGCTGAAAACCAGTTATCAGATTTGGCTCACACTGATCGCACTAACTCACTAAGTTGTTTCTGAGAGGTTGTTTGAGAGAACTCCTAGAAAGTGACTTAAACACAAGCTAACTCTAGAAAGCTCTACAAAGGCACTGCATGAAATTTAACCTCCAGCTGATGAGTGGCTCCACGGGATTGACTCACACCATGTACAAAAGTAGGCTAGAGCCTGGTTGTCCCACAAGAGGGACTGCTAGGCAACAAGGTACTGTAATAAAACGGGTGAGGTGCTGTCTCCAGACCAGGAGAAGAAAATGTTTAGGCGGGGTTGTTTCAGGACATATCAGCATGGGAGTGTTTTCCATGGTCCTACCAACAGGAGAAAACAAAAAAGCCTGCTGGGTTGGCGCAGCTTGATTTCCCCTCCCAGCCTGTTCCCTCCACTAGCTCTTTAATGGTTGATAGTGACTCACGCATGATTTAAATGGCTTGGAAGCGAGCATCCACTGCCAGGCCTTTAACACGGGATGAATCAAGCTTCTTTGTGAAGGAGCCACTGATTTCAAACACCCTCAGCAGTTAAGTGTGAAAACAGAGCTTGTGGTGCAAATAACTCACACACAGGTACCCTCCCATCACTGCTTTAGTGAACAAAAAAAAAAAGGAGTTTATTTTTATTGTTACCAGACCACACTGACATCATTGTGTTTGGCAGAGACGAAGGAACACACACAGACAAACACGAGCAGTCACAGATGTGCACATACACTCACACATGCATGCGTTCTCTCACACATACACATGCACACACACTCTCTCTTAATGGCATTCTTCCTCAACACCAATACTTTCCATCCCCATGTTTCCTGTGAATTAGTCAGAGTAGCCAGTTCTGCCTCAAAGCAAATTCCTACAGCCCCATCGGTGTGTTTATGTGTTTGTGCAAGCAATCTAGCTTTGGATACAGCCAAGCACACATCCAATAACAAAGTCCTATGGCTGTGGAAACCTGAGCCTCGTTAAGTCCATGTATGGAGGTGAGGCTATTATTTTATAAATCAAGCCGGTAAATAAGTAGGTTCAGCTAGAATAGGTATGATTTAGCAGATCGCCGCATGACACACTGCGAGCTGACCTTTAACTCTGGCTTTTCAAAAAACAAAAGGCTTCTCCTCATGGCTTGAGCAGCGGCCATGAGATGGATCGATGCGACCAGCGAGGGCTCATGGATAACCTCAGCAGCGCTCATATGATTAGTTGACATGATTCAATAACCTGCCTCGCACACAACAGCGTATGCTTTTCTTCTCCCTTCCTGCCTCCTTTCCATCTGCGAGAGTGGGAAATGTCAAGAGACAAAACAGCCCTGCTGATGCTAACGCGCCACCCAGCTTGACCATTATTCTTTGTCTCATCTGAGCATTTTCTGGCGCCATCTTTCTGTCGTAGCTCGTGTTTTTTTTCCCTTGTGTTCGTTTCTCACTCTTTCTCTCTTGATGAGTCTCTCTTCCTATTTTCCCTTAGTCACCCTCTTTGTCATTGTGTGTCGCTCCTGCTGTATCTTTGCTGTCTCGTTCTGTCCCCTGCTGTCTCTCTAAGTGGACTGGGTGTGGGGTTTGGTGACTCAGTGCTATGGATCCTCCCCTGGCTTAGGCCCAAGCTGTTGGGGCCTCACTGCGCTGCTGCACCACCAGGCCCACTACCGGCCCATCCCTTCCTTTTCTTCTTTTTCCTCCTTCTTTCCCTGGCACTTGGACCTCAGCCAATACCAACTCCTCCTCCAGACCTTTCCCCTCTGCTTATCTCTTTTTCCTCTCTGTATATGTGACATACTGTTCAGAGGAAACTCCCTGTGATTCACGATCCACAGTGTCTTATGGACAGGGTTGTTTGCTGCCAGGCTGTCCTCCTGTCCTCTGTGAGTGTGTGTGTGTGTGTGTTTTTGGGAACAGGGGGTGCTCTGCTGGCAGTGGTTCGCTCTGGCATGAGTGGGTCAACCACTCCCGCTGTTGCCCGGGCAGCTGGCCCCAGCAATGCGTTCCAAACAGGACTGTGGGAGGCAGGTGGCAGTTCACTGGGCCAGCGAGGAATATCTACCGCTATCACTTGATGTCATATCACCCTTGTACAAACATACTGCATCCTTGCCTGTTCGCACTGGGTTTAATTTGATAGGGGATGCCAAATGGTGTAAACAGACCGCCAACGATTATCTTCTACTTTAGTAACGCTTTATCAACGCTTAATGCTCGATCAGAGTTGCTGATCTGTCACTGTGATGTGCAGTAACAATTCCTTAAGTAGCTTCGCTATATTCACCAAGTGAAAGGTGCAAAGCCAGCTGTCACTCTGACAGATGGGTGTGACACACACACACACACACACACACACACACACACACACACTTCCATTCACCATGACACAGGCACAAACACAAAGAGTCAGTGTGACTGACACACTCCTTTTCTATAGGGGCCCTGAGCTCAACAGAGCGCTGAACGCCTCTTCTCTTTGAGGCTGGACAAAAGACAGTGAAGCCTTGGGGCCGGGCCGTGTCTGGAGGGGAGGAGGGAGACAGGATGGGTGTAAACAACACCAGCCTCCCTACACCCTGCAGACAACGCCGGTCCACCATATGGCCTGGTGGTGGTAGGTGGCTAGGTACTCCTCCGCACCACAGAGAGCACTTTATCGCTCCTAGACACTGGGAACATGGAACACGGCTAGGTGTTGCCGCCAAGCATATAAATTATTCATTGCAGTGGATCAGATGTCCCCCAAGTTACTAAACATGCATCAGCAAACAAGAGCGTAACAGGAATAGGATAGGGCCTTAGCACGGTCCGACTACTTATTCGATACTTCCACCTCAATGGGGAAGGCTGTTTCCACTTCATCGGGTGTATTGATGCAGACAAGGGGCTTACGCCTGTGTATTAAACTTTTTAGAGATGCTGATACGCAGGCTAACTCCATAACAATTCCACTGTACACTCCAATTACTGCGCTGCGTTGCAACATGAACCTGCATCGCTGCTCGATACCATATATGGGATATTTGATCACAGCAGAGGGGGGGAAAGAGGTCCATGTCTTCTTGACTCCCTCGGGCCATTAATGATCTATCAAGCTTGATAATCAATGGATTAGCTTGATGGCCTCTTTTCCACATCCATATCATTTCCACTTGGTAACTTCTCCTTTATGTGGCGTAACCAGTGGAGGGGCTCTGTTTCATTAGCTGGTTGCAGATGTCAGTGTGCATGTAATCGCGTATGTCCAACATCTGGTGAAATTGGTTAGACTGGTGTAGTAATTTGCATGTTAACATATTTTGCAAGTCACCGAGGCCTATTAAAACCTTATGCTTTATTGGAATTTTAGTTATTACAGAATCATACGTAGCCTTTCCAAAGTATATAAGCTGAAGTGCAGCATGACAGTCCTGTAATATTCATATTTCACACGTCGGTTTTGGACAAAAACTCGACTAAACTTCACAGCTGTTGATGTTTTCTGGTAGCCAGTGTCAGAAAGAGCTTCTTGGACAACTCACACAGGTATCACATTTGCATAACATCGAAAATTTGCAAAGAGGCAACCAAATCAGCCGACATAACACAAATACACAACATAGCCAAAGATAAACCCTCAGAGAGCCCGCAGTGAAGGCGGAACAGCGTCTGGTATCGAGTTTTTTTTTTCTGTTTGTTTGTTTGTTTGTTTTTAAGCTCTTACAGACCAGGCGATACAATATAGCTATAACCTTGTAATTACAGGATATGGTGAGTTTCCGTTGCGGAACACTGACGAGACACTGTCATCGCCCCCCCCCACCCCCCCTCCTCCTCCCCCCCACCCTCTCTCCCTCCCCCCCCCCCCCCATCATGGCACGGCACGGCACGGCTCGATGGTGCAACCTAGAAAAAGGGAAACCAAACGCTGCCTGTTCGTTTTCTTCGTGACGAGTGGGGGGGCGGAGAGCACCGTGTCCAAACCCCGTGTGGACGGCGAATAAAACACGACTATCTCTTAAACATATGTCTCAAAAACGTGTCAGAAATATGTCAGCACAGGGCTCTCCTATGTTTCTAATAACGCTCGGCAGGCTTCCCAACACGCCTGCGCTCCTAAGGCGGATTGTAAACTGTACTCTAATGCACTTATGTGCTGCAGAATTATGCTGTAATAACCCAGAATAGCTTGCTAGTTATGCCACTAAATCTATCTAGTCCATGAATTAATTCGGTCTGCACCATGCAGCTGTGAACCAGCTACTTGACCCGATATAGCCCGATAGCCAATAATGCTGTATGAATTGCGCAGTTATGGGGGAAATACGGACCTAATTTGAAGGTGAACATCTTAGACATAAATCCGCTAAGACAACAAAGACCATTCCCAATAAGAGCTTCACATTACTCTCTGAAAACGCATTAAAAAATTGCGCTTTGCGGGCGTTTTCCGTCTCCTCTCCGCATACGAACAAGCTCATAAGAGGAATCAATGACTGAATAGCAAATAACAGGAGCGGAAAAAAGCATTCAGCTGCACCAAGTTTTCACTTGTAATACACAGGTTATATTCCTCCCTATAATTAAAACGCATTTCCCCTAGTACACAGAATGAATGGCAATACGTACCATGTCGGACGGGTTGTGTGCTTGTTGGTCTGTGGAGGCAGACTAGGAGTGTGGTCGTTCCTTAGATGGAGTTCCACTGGCGGGTTAGGAGTGTGTATATTGGCCGTGGCCAGAATGGGGATTGCCTGTGTATCCCTCCGCCACACTAGCACTGATCACTCACTTCCTTATTTCAATTCAGGGCTGTTGCAGCAACGCAAGGCCTCCAGCAGGAGACATGCCAATCAGCGCCGGCTGCAGTGCACTCAGAGCATCCTCACACTCATATTAAACTACACAACTAGGGACGCAGTGGGCATTTAACTTAACTAATAATTGATAAAGCCATCCTTGAAGATTGATTGTCCATCTTTATCATGATGTAGATAGAATGTGGCCCACAAAACATCCCATTACCTCTGGACACATTAAACATTTTTACAGTACACATGGGACTCTCATGGGAGGTAAAACCATTACTAAACTCACAAGAAGCCAAGAAGGTCGTTTGAGGACAAGATCCTTTAAGGAAAGCATGAATGTTTCTAAAAAATGTTATTACTTTTGCTCACATAAATGTTTACCTTATAATCTTCTACCAAAGGTCACAGTTCCCATACTTCTTGACTCCTGTATCTTTGTTTTATGTAGGTACTACGACAAATGCTGCAAACTAAAGTAACATTCAAGTAGTCCGTTTTTGAGGAGTTTGTTTCAGAAGCCTTTTGAAAAGTTTAAGGCCAAGTTAATCGAAGTTGCAATAAATCAGCAAATTGAAGATAAGTCGTGGTTTACTATCACCATTGTTCTTCTGCTCTTCATTAAGGTAGCCCGCATGTAGATGGATGGGGTTCACTAACTTGTTCGTCTGGTTTTTATTAATTGTCGCTTGTTTAGTAAGACTGGGAAAGACTTGTCTCATCTGGGGATTTCCACCCGTTTTCCAACCGCCTGATAGTCATCACCAGCCATAATAATATTTAGACTATCCCTATATTAGGGCAAGAGAAAACATCAACCAAACATGACTGACATGTATGCAAGAAAAAATTACTGTAATCACAGCTAAATCTGAGACAAAAAAGGCCTATTGCTCCAACTTATGTTAAATTTACCAGATGAATCCCCTGAAGACTTACTTCTGACATGTTTTACTATCAGTTTCCAGTAATTTAACAGCCATATGTAGCAATTTTGAAAACTATAATCACACTGTTGAAAAAAAAAATCCAGACTGTGCCTTTAAGATAGAGCAGATAATTGTGAGACCTCACAACTTCACATAATATATATAATCACGAGTTTCACATGGAAATATCCAACACGTAGTAGAGCTTGTGTAAAACATCATACGAAGCTGCTATCTATCTAGCTGAATTCGTATTATTCCTGCCAAGAGAGTTAGATTCCCCGCACAAGGAGCACTAGTTTGCAGCCGCGGAAGGATACCGCTAGTGTAGGAAGCAGCCCGGTTGGCACTGGAGAATTTGCTGTGCCGGTGTGTGATGTCGTTTCTGATTGGTCGCTGCAGACCTGCAATATTATACTCCATGTGTCGGCAGCTGCGATTGGCTACACGGGACCTGCATTGCACCAGGCAGTGGCACTTGATGGAAATATAATAAATATAAATACGGGAAACTTAAAAACCAACACACCGTTCAGGGCCGCGTTTCCAGCGCTTTATTAATATGTGTAAATATTGAGATTTGTTCGGTGGAGACGGAAGGAAAATGCGACAGGTTTTCATTGGTGCGGGGTGAATGTTTGATAGGCTCGATATAGGAAGTGCGCAGAATTACTATTGGCTACTACAAAGTGTGGTAGGCCTACGTGAAATTAACAATGAAGCATGGCAGGGTTGTTGCCTACTTATTGTGACGGAACATAAACCGGTGTGTGTTGCTTTTAATGTAATAAAAACGCGTTTTGTTTCAAGTCTTTTACTCATTCTAACGCGTGTCTGCCTCCTAAATAAAACTGCACACACTTCGGCAGGTACAATGACAACGCAGAATTTGACAAAGCAGACGGTGTGGCAGTGCTGTCACAATAGTGTGCACACATACAAAGTCCCCCAGCCTGTTTGAGAGTGTCAAGTGTACCTGACAAAAGCACCACCCAGCGGACAGAGTGCACAAATCATCAGCAGTTGTTTACAGCAGCCATGCAGGCGGCAAGTAAAGAAGAGAAACCATTCACAGAAAGCACAGGCCCTTCAGAAAACGACTTATATGAGGGGAGAGGGGCCATTCACAGAGGCACAAGTCTTTAATTCACTGAAATGAGCCATTAACTGCAGCAGGATGGGTTGTATTTCTGTTTTGATTCAACAGACAAAAGACTTATTAAATCCCTCCACTCGAAAACGTGTTTTTCTTCTCGTTCCTACAGTTGGATGTTTGAGCTTCATTGTGCAGAATGATGTTTGTGCAGATGTTTGTTTTCACATTCATCTACTGAAAGTGGAAAGTTTCTCTGAGCTCACTGAAAATCTGATATTAAAGAGCGGGCCTACAAGCATGATTTGTGACATTACAACTTCTTCAGAAGCCGATCCCGGTCCAATATTCAACTTACACAAGTGCGATGTGGAAACTTGAGGCCCGCAGTGCACATACACTGAGAATGAACTTAACAGTGAAGTAGGAGACATCTTGTGTCCAGTGGTTAAACTCCTGAAATGAAAAATATTTGCATATTCATAGTTTCTGGAATTTTTAATAAGGGAGAAGGACTAGATGTAATTTTAAGGATTTTAAGAAGATAATTGAACTTTTTTTTTTTGTGGAAAAACCATATCAGACACATTATTGTTCAGATTCTTTCATATACATCTTAAAATGTGCCTGGAGGGGGATCTTTAACTTCTGAACAAACTCATAAAATATGTGACAATGTGTCTTACATGCACATCCAAGGCTGTAAAAGGTGTGTTTGCATCATTTTTCTTATTCTTAACACTAAAACTAGACTCATACTGGAGATAATAATGTTGCTCTCCCACAACCCAGAACTAATACTTTAAAGAGACGTGTACGTGACAGGGTGGCCGTTCAGTGGAATAATTTACCATCATGTATCAGAAAATCCCATAATAAGATTACTTTAAAACACAGCTGCAGAGGTTCCTAATAAGTCTTAGATATATTTCAGGTAATTTAGACTGATGGGGGATTTATATGTTTTATTATGTAAAGAATTAAATGGTGAAATGTAGTGTAATGTACACTATTCAGTTTGTAGACTGGAGTATGTTCTGTTCTTTTAATTACCTGTTGTTTTTTTGTATGTTTATGTAGTTATGTAATATTGTTCTCACTTTTTTTTGATTTTCACATTTGCTTTACACAATCATACAAGCTTATAATTATTTCTTCCTGTTGACCCCATAAAGAGTAGCTGTTGCCCTGGTAACAGCTATGAGGATCCCAATAAATAACCATTAATTGCCGAAACAAAACAAACTCAATTTTTCTTGTTAACCGTTTAAAGATTCATATGAACATTTTAGCAAAATATAGCTAATCCCTGCAGTTGAGTCAGAGACCAGGCTGTTTGTAGTCCTCTCATCAGGTCAAGAAACTCTAACTTCAGCTGAGCTGTTTCATTTGTTAATCCGCTGGAACTAATCGGGACTTCTTCCTGAATTTATTCAGTGTTTTTGCCCGGTTTAACAGGAAATAACTGTTACATAAGCATATATATATATATATATATATATATACATATATATATATATATATATATATATATATATATATATATATATATATATATATATATATATACATATATTTCTTACTGCTTTGTGACTCTCTGTGTCTTTCTCACACATACACATCTTTTTACAGCAGCGACACAGACATTCACAATAAAATACTTGCACAATAAATCTTCCCAGTTTAACCAGTGGGGTTTGGAAATGGCAAGAACTTGGTCTCAACCCCGCTTTTCTCACCTTAAACCTCCTACTGCTCTCTAAACAGGACAGATAAAAAGGGCCTGAGGTACTGAGGATTCAGTAAGTTTTGAGTCTGAACGTATCAGTAAATGAAATGTACAAATGATTTTATATTTGCAGGATTTCTGTCACTTTTCCTTTAAAAGTTTTTACCATATTTGTACCAATTACAAATAAAAAACTTTACTGTAGGTAAACTGGAAAGTTTATCTAAATGTTTTGCATGGCTGTAATCATTTAAACAGTGTGTGGTGTGATGGTCTCTTTATATGTTTTGGTATTTATAATCTTTCATTTGCTATTAAGCAGAGAACTAGTAAGTGGAGCACAATCTGTACACACCGTGAATGAACAATAATGTGGATGTGACATTTCAGAGAATGCCAACACCATGGTCAGCCCTGCCTGCCGTATTATCCCCCCCCCACCCCCATCAGTATCTGTGCGCTCTCAGGGGCGGTTTAGAAATACCCAACCCAGAGTTGCCTCGAGCTGACAGGGCAAATGCCTCATTAGAGCGCACACCCCTCTGCTTGTAGCCCCCCCCCAGCCTCTCCGGTCTGACAAGCCACACTTGATTTAAATGTGTTTTTTTTTTCCTTCCATTTGCTGAATGTGCTACGATATACGAGCTGCAAGGCAAGTTTATTTGTACAGCACATTTCATACACAGAGGCGATTCAAAGTGCTTTGCATAAAATAGATAAAAATGAAAAAGCATAGAAAGATCAAAAGGTTAAAAAAAGGATAAAAAAGAATAAAACTTACAGTGCATTTTAGAGTCAAAGTGCAATTATTAGCAGCAATTAAAGGCAAAGGTGCACATAAAAATCTACAGCCTGTTTTTACAAGTAGCCAGAGTTGAGACAGATAAGCTCTCCTGGAAGTTTATTCCAGGTATGTGTAGCACCATGTTCGTTTTAATCCTACAGGAACAGTTAGCATCCTGGTCCCTGATGACCTAAGAAGCCTATTGGGTACACAGGATGGAAGCAAGTCAGAGATGTATTTTGGCCCATTAAGTGATTTATAGACAGTGTTTTGAACTCAGCTCTATGGTACACTGGTAACCAATGCAGAGACCTGAGAACTGGTGTAATATGTTCAGCTTTCTTAGTTTTTGTTAGAACTCTGGCAGCAGCGTTTTGAATGAGCTATAGCTGCCTAACTGCAGTTGAAATGCGTGACTGATTTAATAAGGAGAGTGTTTCCGAGGAGGGGGCTGCAGTAGCAGCAGCAGCAGCGTTCTGAGATGGCCCCGTAAAGTGGTTCGATGCTTGCTGCATGGGGCCACTTTCTGCTGAGCACTGAGTTACACATGGCTCCACATCAAGTGGAATTAAATCAGCGCTACTGTTCTCCGCATGTCAGACTGCAGCGAGGGCAGCTTAGCCGGATTTACTTAACCGTGCTGTAATAACTCAAAGGCCGATTTGAAAGCAAGACAGCAAAATCAAATCACAGACGGCGCTGGTATTCCAACTGCAGATATATTATGATGTGCGGAAAGCAGAACATGCACCAAAACTCACTTTGACTTCTCACTTTTCTCTTAGTGACAGTCCCTTTAAAACATTTAAGAATGAAACATTAGTGCATTGACATTATGCTGCTCCTGGAGGCAATGTCCGAATAAAATGCTATAGTCAGGCTGTTTAAGCTCTTTTCTGCAGCCTAAAGATTTAATTATGTGCATCTGTGCCGTCATCAAGTGTGCAGGAGTCCTATGGAATATTCCAGTAATTAGTGAAGAATGTTTCTTTTAAAGGAGAGTGCAGGCACTTCCTTCAGGCCTTTATCTTGTCTTGAAATAACACATATATTATCCACAGATTGAGGAAGACTATAAGGGGGGGGTGAAAAAAAAACATAAATTTGCATATTGTTACGATTGATTCCATTTGTGACACAGAGGGCGACAACACAGAGACTGAACTAATTGAATAATTCATGTGATTAATTATGTGAAGATATTACAGCAAGGAGATGAACTCAATATACAGTAATCTAATAAGGAGCAGACGTCAACAGATGCTGCCGCTGTACAAACAAGATTTGAGAGGGCGCCGGGAGCCAAAACGCTCCGGTAAATAAAGATGACTCGTACACAATGAGCGTTTTCTTTACAGATATTTTTTTTTTTTGTCGTTTTATTTATTGTTTTTAAACATATAACGGTAAACAAGAGAGTGAAGTAAGCCAGACATGACATGCACAAAATATATCAAAACTCTCTCTGGGGAGACAGACAACTCAGCTGCTGCCTCCTCTCTTTCACACGGCGATGGGTAAAGATAAGATAAGAGGTGGGGGTGAGTGAGAGAAACATAAAAGTTTGAAGGTTAGAGGTAAAGCCCCTCCGGTGTGCCCTCCTGCTTCTTGTACAGGACGTTTTCCTTAGACTTCTTGAAGTCTTCGTTGGTGACTTTCATACGGCGCTCCCGCAGAGCCATGAGGCCTGCCTCCGTGCAGATGGCCTGAAGGACACGGAGAGAGAAGAGAGAGGACGTGAAGAAAACGCTTAATTTCACTTTTAATAAATGTGTCTGTGATAGAATAAAAGAGGCAAAAGTAATTGTGGTAGCTCATACTGACACCGTGAGAATATAAAACCTGTGTTTAAGCTTTCCTGCTAAACAGGGTAAACTTGTATAAAAAGCTTCATTGAGGGAAACCAATGAAATATGTAAAGAGCTTAACTGGAACCAGAACGACAGAAACACAACAATGCTGTATTGACAGTATTTTAAACTAATACTCCACCCGAATTCTTGTGAGTTTTAAAGGTTGAAAGGCGGCTGTAGTTGCTACTTTTATTCCACCGTGATAACCTGTCAACTGAAAACCACTGTAACAAACATAAATCAAGATGACCACAGGATAGATAAGGACAGATTAAGCACCACTGATGAGGTAATATCATGATGAATGATGATAAACCTACGTGAAAGTACTTTAAGTATCATTCAACATGCTAGAAACCTGCTCAAAGTGTCGTTCTGTGACATCCCACATGGGGGCAGCAGAGTTGAGTCAGTGAGCGGTAAAGATCTGAGCTCACATCTTTTCTGAATGGAGGATTTAATACAGTTAAATAAGTGTTGACACTAGAATAATTTAGAAAACCCCACATTGCTGTTTAAACCTTAAAACAGCTTCATCTTGTTTGCTCCGTCTTGCTGAGCCACAGCGTGAGCTGGTTCACTGCCAAGACCTTTTGAACTCACGTGATCGATAAGTGGCCACAGCTGCAGAACTGGTCCGGAGCAAATTAAGAAAACAGACAGAGTGCATCTGCAGTGCCAGGATGCAGTTCGATTGGACACGACCCATGTCATGCTGCTTAATCCGCTCCTATATTAAGATGGTCAACTCCTACAGATACTAGTAGGTGTGTGTGTGTGTGATCAATCATCTGGCAGTGCGTGTCTCGTTCTTACCTTAATGTCTGCTCCCGATAGGTCGTCCTTAGCCAGGATGAGGTCGTCAAGGGTGACATCATCCGCTACTGTCATGCGGCTAGTGTGGATCTGGAAAATCCTCCTCTTGGTCTTCTCATCTGGCAGAGGAAACTCGATCTTACGGTCGATTCTCCCTGAGGAGGAGGAGGAGGATAGTAATGACATCACAAACTGCTGCTAAAGACCTTCTCGCACGTTTGCCAATTTAAATTTTGACATTTTATTCAGTAGACTAACTGCCAATAACACTCACTCAAAACTAATTTGATTCATAAACCCAGCAGTGCATCACATCATCAGATCATATTTGGGTAATTGATTAAATACTAATTATTTAAGAGAGGTAGCTTCTCTACCCGCATGTTTAAACTTTTACAGAACAACCTGATAACTATTCACAGAGAGAATAAAGCTTTTTAATAGCAGATCTGATCCACTATCACTTAATTAAGTGCAATCATATTTGACGCACAAGCAATGCAGGTGTAAATTAATATATAAATAGCTATAAATGTGTACTGAGGTTAATCCAAAGAGAGAAAAAAAATATGAACATTCACTTCCAAAAAAGCAGAATACAGATATTTCCCCAAACATCAGTCAGCAGACAGAGAAAGTGACGGATACAGGCAGAGTCAGGCCCAATCAGACTCCCACTGACCAGGTCTGATGAGGGCTGGATCCAGGGTTTCTATCCGATTAGTGGCCATGATAACTTTCACGTCGCCTCGCGAGTCAAAGCCGTCCAGCTGGTTGAGCAGCTCCAGCATGGTCCTCTGGATCTCCCTCTCGCCGCCGGAGTTAGAGTCATACCTGCACGACACGGACAGGAAACGTACACTTGTCTTTAAGTGTCTGTGGGATCCACTACATCAGCTCACATTCTCAGACTCTGAGGACTTCCAGCTCGTCCGTCAAGCAGCCTCGTTACCGCTGACTGATTTGTTTGTCTGCGTGAGGTAAAAAGCCTACGAGCTCATTCATTATTTAAAGGCAGTCGATATCCAGTCTAAGCCATTTACAAGCTCTTTCATTTAAGTCAGCCAGCAGCCTACCTAACAACAGTACTGTCTTTTCACATTTTGCTCCCTACAGCGATGAAAACACAGACAAATAGAGCTTTGATTTTTTTTTAATTTAACACTGCCTGTTGCCTCTGGTCCTAACTCTCATCTGGCTTTTTAACAAGCATTCTAAATATCCCAAACACAAACACACTTTCAGTTAGATGATGAGGAAAACCCTGCAGCGGTAAATCAAACTCTTAACATGCTGTCAGGTATTAAAAGCAAAAAAAACTGTTATCTCACTTACTAATCTAACATTTTGTCATCAACTTTTAGCTCCTCAACACCACAGGTGCCACATTATCAACGTTTCAGTCTGCGTACCTCTTAGTGCCGATAGCATCGATCTCATCGATGAAGACGATGCTGGGGGCGTGTTCCTCCGCCACCCTGAACAGCTCTCGGACAAGCTTGGGCCCGTCTCCCAGGTACTTCTGGATGAGCTCTGAGCCCACCACTCGCAGGAAGGTGGCTGATGTCTGATTGGCTACGGCCTTGGCGAGCAGCGTCTTACCTGGTGCGTGTAAAACAGAGGCAAGTTCAGCAAATACACTCGCACATTTCCAAGTATATCTTTAACATGAGACTACAATGACTACATTACTAAGCATCATTAGAGGTTCCTGACTTCAACTCTTGAGAACACTACTGTTTTTATTCTAGCTGTCTGACATCCAGGTGAGTGTTATTAAATATTGATTGTTTTTTGAGATAATCTTGGATTAAATGTCACTTCCTGTGACTTTTGGGAGGAAAACCTGCAGCCATTTAATTTTCAAAGGGTTACGCCGTCTCTAATCACATTTCATTTGATTTATTTATTGTATTTTAATTTGTGTAATGATTATTTATTGCTTGACTCGCCAGTCTCCCTCATTCATAGATTTGCTATATGCTGTAAAAAGGTTTTTTTAGGAACCCTACATGCAAAATATCACACACTGCCCAGGTGCACCTAAAAGCAGTTATAAAGGTCTAACGCATCACTGTTCTGTCACATCTTCACACAGATGAGATGGTTAAAGGGTAAATTGCACATCAAAATTCAGTACCGACACTGAAAGAAATATATACATGCACCTTCTGTAAATGTTCAATTGTTGTATAACTCAATATTTTTGGCTCAGATATTATAAAACAATTCTATATCCATTTTGAAGAGACATACACAAGGCAATATGAGGCAGTAAGAGATGGTGATAATAGAAAGGAGGATGGCGTGTGGGTTATTGCAGAGTCTCTTATCTTTATCATATATGTCTGTATTTGTGCAGTTGACAAATAATTTCTTTTATCATTTCATAAACTATAACTAAAAGGAGGCCAACGGTACAAAACTAATACGACTACCTAAATAGTGCACCATTAGCCGCCCTGAAGCACCCATTGTTCCAAGATAATAATGGTTCTTGTAGAGTGATTACAGGAACACGTATTATGTCTGAAAGGTTAGAGAAAGAAACAGCCTCCGTACAAAAGTACAAATTCTGTATGATGACTAAATGATGTGTAATTTTAAAAAAATGAAGGAATGTGATTGGACCAGATGGATGAATAAAGGCAGACACCATATAAAAAGGAGACTTCCCATTAACACTCACTGCTATTCACACTTTCCTCTCCATTCACACTTCTACAAAAGTCTGCCTCTACTTTGATAATAAACGTGACACATTGTCGTCGACCTCTGTCACATGCTTAGGTGTTGTCTTTGAGAACGTGTATTACCGTTACAATCCTTTCAACCAGGTTTCCATTCATTTTGAGAAGTTCCAGTATGATGTGTGTGGTAGATCTTTTTGAATGCATGAAATTTCAGGGTTTTAGTAACACATTAGTGTTTGTTCCGTAAAAAAAACAGGTTTATTGCTTCATAAAGACACTCTGTGGTCTATGACTAATTATACTTCTTCAGAAAAACTACCCACGCTAAGCTTTTTATTTATTTATTTTTTTTACAATTGCTAAAGCTGTTTTGGTGTTTTCAATCATTCACAACTGTGCAATGTTTATAAAAAGGTCCCTGATGACCAAATGTATTTTGCCAGTGATGTCAAACTGGGACAACAACACCTTTATCTCTGGATCTCATTTGAGAAAGAATTCATCCTTATTTGGCTGAACAGGAAAATTGATGGTTAGGTTATAAATATCAACTAATCAGCATCATAGATGTAACACTGCATTGAGTCAATGAATAACTACATAAACATTATCACCAATGATTGGGTATAAATAGTGGATCATTTTCTGATGATTGGCTGTTTAAAGTAGATATTAATAATTGATTGCTTCTATTTGTTCAGCTTTTATTAAATGCATCAAACCTAATACAATTGCATATTTCTAATCCTCTTGTTTTCTTCTACAGGAGTTTTTGATACTGATAAAATGTTTAATGAAAGCACTCACCTGTGCCAGGAGGTCCATATAGGATGACTCCTTTGGGGGGCTTTATGCCCATCTCCTCATAATACTCTGGATGTGTGAGAGGCAGCTCCACTGACTCCTATTAAAAACAACAAACAACCGCACAGTCAGCCTCAGCCATCTAAGGAAAAGATGTTAGACTGATAAAATGAAGCCAAAATGAGCACTGCATCATTCAATTTGCTTATGCTGGTTGGTAAGCAAATGTAGTTGCAAGTGACGTAATCAAGTCACTGTGGAAGTGACTTGTTTAGAAATGACAGCAGTGTATTCAAGTGTTATTCAGTGTTTGAGCATTTCAAACAAAAACAAAAATTGTGTTTTCATATTTTTTATCCGCTGAGAAAATACAATTATAAACAGACATGAATTCAAGCTGAAGCATTCACTGTTTTCTATGAGGAACTAAACTACCATCTTACTTTTAACAGCCACCTTTCAGGTCCACAGTGGTGAGGATCTCATACTACGAAGACTGTAAGTGATAAATTACTTTGACGGTTGATTTTGGACTAGGGTTTTAAATGACAAATGATCCTTTATCACATAAAATAAAAATAATTGTGGGTTACTCTTCATGAATCCATGGATTTGCTTGTGTCTCTTCATTTCATATCATCATAAAATTAAGACACTAGGCTTTGGTGACTTGTAGGAGTTATATGTATTCACTAGGTGCTCAAATAATAAATGAACTGCTTTAGCAGTTTTAAATACTGATCCAGGTTTAAAATTCTATCCTTATGTTTGTGATGGTATTTTATGACTATGAGATGCTTTTTTTGCTGTTTGTTTCATTTTGTTGTGGACCTTTATTTTTAAGTTTCTGTACATCCACTGGAGGTTGGTCATTAATGTGTGTAGCTCTGATTTGATAAGGATTCAACCCTCTATAGAATATATAAAGGCTGTATTCAGCTTAATGTTGTTTTGAGTTGTTTTCCCACAACCTGTGAGAAAACTGTTGTGCCTGCGTGATATACCTTGATCTCCTGGATCTGATTGTCCAGTCCTCCGATGTCGGCATAGGTTTCTTGTGGGGCCTTCTCCACCTTCATCACTGTCACCAAGGGATCAGTGTCATCCATCAGCACCCCAATCACAGCATGAACCTGCAGGTTATACACAAATACAGTTAGCGATAGACAACTACAGAGAATTTTTACAACAACTGGGAGAAGTTTTCAAAACTTGTGCAAAGGCATAGTTAAGACACACTGTCAAGAAGTTACATAACACAAATTATTTCTGTTTTAATGTCTTGAATCAGTCTCTTCTTAAAGCGGGGTACCTTGTGGTTGAGCAGGACCGAGCAGCCTGGCTCCAGCAGATCCTTATCCACAAAAGATAGGATACTGACATAATGCTCTGATCCCACTGAGGTGGAAACGATGGCATGGTTGTCATCAATTATTTCCTCCAGAGTGCCCACAGACATGGGGGTCCCTCTCAGGTCGTCCACCTTTGATCTCTCCTCCTGTAAAGAAAAGTCAAGAATTGCATTATATTAACTATACTTTACCCAAATGAGCAGCACAAATAGCAAGTGGGACAGCGTTTCTGTAACACAGTCTGACCTCCTGTTTCTCTTCCAGGGGTTTCATCTGCTCCTGGTTCCTGATGAACTCTTCCTCCATCAGTAGGTAGTCCTTGATCCGCTCCTGCTTCAGCAGCTTTAAGCGGCATTGAGTGTGAGGGGTGACTGAAAGACAGACACAGAGCAGCATGTGACCAGACTGATAGTACAAATGAAAAGAATCAAAACTGTCAGACAAAAAACTTACAGATTGAAAACAACAAAGTTGCAGAGACACGACACTTTGGGACTGTACTGATGGCTACATAAAACAGAAATAGGTTTACCATCCCTTAGTTTTTCAGTTCCTTACCCAAAGGTAGTTTGCTGGCAGCATCTGGTCCCTTGGTCTTCTTCTTTTTCTTGCCAACTCTGGTGGGGATTGGAGGCTCATACTTCTTCTTCTTATCCTTCAAATAGCACAAAGTGGGATGACAAATTGTCAAATTAGAAACACATAAACTCTTCTTAAAACTTTCCAATGGCTTTGTTGTTTATTTTTGCCTTGACACAAACAGCTGTAGAAGAGTTTAGCCTACATAAAGCTGATTTAGCTTTTTTTTTTTTTTTATTATCTTTACATAGAGTTGTGAATGAGACCTGTGGTAGACCAGTGGTTGGTCAGGCAGTGGGAAGAAAGGGGCGTAATTAAAACACAATATCACAGAATACTACACAGAATTAATACGGAGTTAATTACTGGAAACTTAAACACAATTATTGCCATATGTGTCACGTAAAACCCCCCTTGGCCACCAAAAAGATCAGCGTTGGACAACCAAAACAAGCACATTCAGAGATGAGTTAAAAGCTGTGTCATGCTCACCTTGTCATCCTTCTTGCCTCCTCCTGGACCGTGGCCTCCGCTCTGGCTTTGACCCTACAAAACATGTTACACACATGCTAAACACATATGTTCATAAAACTGACAAAATAGTAGCGTCTGGTAATGTTATACCGGTAACGTTTAATACATCGCAGCAGTTAGAGATTTTATGAATAACTCTCGCTGGTGGCAGCTACTTCAAATTAGCTCACATAGCCTACTAAATAGCTTGTGTTAACACAAAGACAAATGTTTCTTAACAGAAAACACCGAACACATAGCCCTCTTTAACAAAACAGCGTTATATGAATGACTTCGCTGATACCGAGCTAAAAGCTAATGTAGCTAGCCTCCTGCTAGCAGGCTGTAACCGACTTTTGATTATATTATTATCAAACAACTGACACATACCACCGTTTAAAAACTACACGAAAACACGAATATAGACGTTTCAAGCACCCTGTTTGGTGTTTTATTGGTGAATAATGTGTTTTAGTAGAATAAATATAGTAGCCGCAGAGAAAACTGCTTGCTCACTTACCATTGTTACTTGACGCTCTGTAGTGACGTCACGGGGGTACGGCAACTCCGTAGGACAAACATCTCAGGCAAACAACTGTGGAGTAAATTGTCACGATCTATTGCTGATCAATAATTACCCTCACTTTTTATTACTTTGGGAAAATGTGTTGTTTGGATATGAATATGTTTTGAATATGGCAGAAATTTCGCAGTTCTGTCTGATTAATTTGCTCACTATTTTGACCAAATTTTATATTCACAAATCCAAATTCTTACACAAAAAGCTAAACTTTTTAGAGCTGACTGTCCATATCAAACAATACATTTCTCCAGTATCTGAATGTACAAACAAAAAAGCCATTAAAAGTATAACCGCTATAAGCTTTAAAAGATATTTATTTAACTTTTTATTTTTTAAATTATTTTTATTACAACTTTTAATCACCCTGGCGTGTTTTGTGAGTGTAGACTCAAGTTGTATACACAACGTGCGGTAAACATGTTGTATACTTGTTTCAATAAAGCTGTTTATAAAAGATAAATAAATGAATAAAATAAAAAAAATAAAATACATCACCTGTCGCATGAACAGTTTAGGGAAAGACTTAATATGAGGTGAATTGGAGTAATGTGGGACAATTTCTGCAATTGGCAGTTCAGCAATATATTTTGATATGAAGCCAGTACATTATATCCACACCCAATACCATACATATTTCACCAATTTAACAACATATATGACTGTCCCACATTAGTAAAACCTCGCTGTCCCACATTTCAAACTACATTTTCAAGTGGGACAATGAAAAATTGACTGAAATAAAAAAAAGAACCATATTATAGCATATTTTGACGCATGAATATATCATAAATACAATCTAGTAACGATTGGCAACATTATCTCATTTATGACAAATTTATATCCGTAACATTAGATTACTCTAAATCCTTCGTCACTGACCTTTGACTGGACTTCACAGCAAGTACTTGCTATTGGAAGATTGCATTGCCCCAATCTATGACATCACATGTGTAGAGTCATGTGATTTCAATTGCATGATACTCCAGGATTAATTTGACAGCAGTCCTAATCATTAGCATTTAGTAGAAAAAGAGATAGATGCATTTGAGCTTAGGCATCCCACATTACACTATTTGTAGCTGCACTAAAAACATATTATTTTTACAATACTGTGAAACCAAGGTTTAATTTGTAACTTCAAAGCGTCCAATCTGTATTTTTATTAATATTATTCGTCTTTTTATCATCACTAACAAGAAAATCTGTTCATCAAATTGACAGCAGATCCAACTTGTGTTGGATTTTAGGTTTGGTGGAACAGAAGCAAGAGAAGAGAAAATGATAAAATTATTCCTGGACACCATGACCATGTGCCATGGTGTTTTACTGGGACTGATATCTGTCTGTTACAGCCCCAAATTCAAAGAAAACTAATTTGGTTTAAATATATCAAATGAAACATCTTTATGCTCTGTCACAGCTCAGATTAAACTGGAAGGCAATGGACTAAAAATATGATTTGATGACATCATACCTTCAAGTCTTGATGCTGCAATATCCGCTGTGGTTTCCACAAATGTTGTCTGTGTGTGTAGATACAAACCTCACTGTCCATTTCATTAGATTAGCACACTGTAAATGTTTTAATACAAGGTTTTCTTTAAACTTTATTAAACACATTTTAATGTACATCACATGTCATGCTGTGTCATGGTTAATTGTACATTATTGCCAATTTTGGCTGATTATTAATCACGTGGGCCAACATTCAAGCAGATAAAGAAGCAAACTGTGAGCTGTGTTTTCAACAAGACAAAAAGTGAATATATTGTATGTCATAAAGATAACAAAAGAACCAGCGTGGGTAATTCCACCCATAAAATGTTGACACACTATTGAAACACCCATTTTTAAAAGGACAAGGTATGCTTTGATGTACAACTTTAAGGACAGCATCAGCAGCACTGTAGAAGGTCTTGATCTGGGTGGTCAACAGTAAACAGGATGGAATAAAGCTGCAGAAATAATATTCTCTTCCTTTAATTGGGTTTATGTACAAATGTATTCTTCACTCTGCATATGTTTGACTAGCACCATGTCACACCTGGATCTCACAGCCTTGGTTTTCACAGAGACTATTTGAGTGGCTTGCTCGCTACTCGCCCTCCCCCCTCACACTCATACAATGCACATGATAAATCAATAATTATGCACACAACATTGTCAACACATTCCACCCATTCTAATTAAGTCATTAAGGTAATTAACTAATTGTGCATGGCTGGCGCTGTTTGTGCAGCTAATCCCTCTGGTCAGACATGTCTGTATATGTGCAAAAGAATTGCTTAACACCCATTGGACTTAACTGGGCTTTCATCAAGGTGGCTGCTGTCTGATGTTAGCTTTTAAAGTATAATATTGCATATATTACACATTACATGAGGTGTGTAATATATAAAACACAGCATTCCCCCCAAAATATTACAATCAGGCAAATACACACTTTCATTATACACTTTCATTTGTTCTCAAAATTGCTCTGAGTGCAGTCACACACATATCATGTCTCTCCTCAGGAACACAGAGTTTTTACACCTTTTGTGAACATAATGATAAAATACCCACCTATTAGGTTTATTTCCTCTGAACCATGAATGGTGGGGTAACACCAAGGCCACTTTTGCAGCAGTGAAGAATCAACTATTCCATTAGAGTGTTTCAAATTTAATCAAACACAGTGGATATGACATTGGTGTCAATGACTCTCAGGGAGTTGTCGTGACTCAGAAAAGAGCTTTAACAAAGAGTCTTTGTATGTATGCATGTGTTCCCAGTCTCCCCTGTCGCACACACATTTGTACATGCATGGAGACACACAGACAAGAACACACAGGCATTGGTTCAAAGCTATTATTATCTGTGTAGGCACAGCTTCTCTGACATATTCTCTAATTCTCTTTTAGGCTATCTTTTGTGTACATGTGAATATATATGTATGTGTGTGTGTGTGTTAACTCTGGCACTGGCAAATCAATTGCATTTTTTGCAGTTTGTATCATATTATTCTGGCAAGGTTAGGATTGTCTCCATAGCAAAGAGTGGAGGCTGCTTGATATGATTATTTTTGTCAATCCAATTATTCTGAATAAGATATTGGAGTTCGGAGTTCTTTATTTAGGGATTTGTTTGTGTCTGTGTTATTTTCTCCCTCTCTACTGTTAAAGTTGAGATGAAATGAAAAATGCCTTCTTTTTTTTTTAACCCTTTTAGGTCACATCCCCGGTCATATTGTGCACCTATTTAGCAATATATGTCAAAAAATACAAAAAAAACCCAATTTCTTTGTATACTTATATCAAAATCCAATCATGTTTTCTTCCTGTAATACAAAATATGAGGTGTGCTTACATAGGCTTGTCCTAACCAATTTCAACCACCCATCAATCAATCTTCAACTTTTAGTAGCACAGAGCCAAGATTTATTATGACATGCCCACTTTCCAATGTTCAAATCAAAACCCTCCTTATGTTATGTCCCACCTGTCTATCCTGTTTCACTCAGAAATACGTCGTACGTATGGAAGTTAGATATTCTTGAACTGCCGTTTCATCTGGACTTTAATGATATATTGATTAGAGCAAAATGTTCGTATGTACGTTAAGACAAGGGTGCACTTTGTGTTTGAACTGTAACTTGGAAGAGTAGAACAATTAAATACACTCTAATGATTGTTTGAATGATGAATTAAAGCTGTTGCAATTGACCAATTGCCAAGGCCCAAACACCTAGTTACCGTTGATACATCTTTCGAGATTTCCATTCTCACACACACATATGTAGTTTACAGTGATAACAATGGCCGATACCTCTCAAAATTCATGGTAATTTATGAAACAATGGCTCATTGATTTCAGACGGAGGTAGACAAAAGCAGGCTTCTCATTTCTAGCTAGTGGATGATGATGATAACTATTCCTGGCAGATTTGGCAGATATAACTAGGTAGCTAATTAAGCTAACATTCACTCCATAGTTGATTGAAAATGCTGTCTCCAGCTGACTTCATGTTTTCAAATGAGAATCTTGTAAAATGGGTTTTAAATATGCATGCATACATGATGCTAAAAGACTGGGGCAAAAGCTTAATACATGGCTGGAGCTGCTCGAGTATAAACTACCCCCAATCCAATAAAGAGCAGGCCAGGGCCCTAATGTTACCCCACCTACCTACGGGGCCGACTGAAGTGGGGAATACTTCACAGTGGATGCAATAGTCGGAACCCTCCGACTATCATCTGAGGACAATTTAGCCTCTGGTGGCAACGGCCAACGTTTCAGGGCTTCCTGTGTAGCCAGCGGATATCCAGGCCAAGACTTCCTCTTCCTTGCTTTGGTTATTGTTTACAGTCCGATTAGCAACTTAAGAAGCAACAATGGAGTTGGAGTTGAGAAATGACGTTTACGACCAGATTGTTTCACAAGTTGCCAGTTTATACTCCGTTAACAGTTTAAAACCAAATAAACATTGATACTGTGTGTAGGTGTTTTAGGTCCAGACAACATTTCAGCCAGTTTGCTCCCCACACCAACGGTTTACCTGCATGCAACTAAAGCATGTTCCTGTAGAAATCGCTGGAACGGAAACGGAAACCAGAACTACAGATTCTGCATTCACGCAAATACAGGTATCTGTTCATAGAGACTACAGTGGATGTAGTCATGAACAGGGCTTTAATTTAACCTAACCTGTAACGCCACAAACTAATGAAACTTAACTATGTGCTCATTGGTCTTGGATGTAACGCTCAGTTACAACTGTAAATACTAAGCCAGTTAGCCAGGCATGCTAATGATAGCATCTTACATTAAAAAACACAAATGCAATCAATATTCTTCACTTTTCATTATGCATTTTTGGTTTTGGAAAGGCTGGAAAAAAGACAATACCTTCCAAACTTTACAACTCCATGCACACAGCTCTAGCAAGTAGAGAAATTAATAGCTTGCTGTGCCTAGTTACGGTTGCTAGGTTTCGAGTGGATGATCACCGTTTGGGGTTAAAGGTTTTGCAAAGAGTCACCTACATGTTGTTTATTTCTTTTCATACAGATCCATTCTTTATTCTCAGCATATTTTTTACTAACGCACGGCGCCATCAAGATCTCACCTCCTTCTTCTCAGGTTGTGCTTTGAACTGAAAACGATATTTGCAACATTCAGATGACTCACAGATTTATTACTATTCTAGAAACCATTGGAAATGATACTAACAAATCTTGATCCCATACAAAAATATCATAGCACATTCTTTTTTTCGCTGGTTAACTAGGTTGTCATTGTATCAAAATAACACTGGGGGAGGTCGGCTTTCTGCTCCCAGACATACAAAAGCTCAGCTGGTGACGTCAAAGTTGGAGCCTGTGCAGGATTCTTACTCTGTAATTTCAACGCCCTCTCAGATGCATTTACAAAGCCAATGAAGAAGCCTATACCATCCTCCTACATCAAGCATTATGTAGCGTCCACAAGTCATTCTCCATTTTGGCTGCTTGCAGGTTTCACTGAACTCCAAAGGAATGTTATTAACAGTCTTATCTTTCTGTCGCTGCTTTTTGTTTGCTGTACTTTGCTGTGAATCAAGAATGCTGTGAAAAAAACAAAACAAAACCCTAACACTGTTGTGCAAAAATCAAATTTCTATCAATATCAAACCACCTACAGGCCTGGACAACATCAGAGTGTGAAAATGTCCTCGTGTCTGCATCTGTGCTGCTCGGATAATGTGCAGCAAACCCAAAAGTAAACAGCAGTCTCATATAATAGGTTTCATCTCAGACTCAGAACACTTCACGTTCAGCTCCAGATAGGTCTGTTTGATTTGTAATTCTGTTTGTATGTCTGTTTTTGGGAGGGGGAGGTTGTCTTCTATTTGTCGTGATAATGAATGAAAGCAGGGCCAAAGATAGAGGCCATTTAACAGGATATAACATGGCTGTAAGACATTAGTCAGAATGTGAGAGTGATGCAGTGTCATTGATAATCTGATCATAAAATAATGTAGTCTGTGTTGAAGGTTAACATTCAGTTATCCATGAATCGGGCTTCTTGTTTTATTCTCTACATGTCAGCCTGTTTTATGTAAAGACTACCGTTAGACACAAAACCAAGAAACAGACATTTTATTAAAGCTATTTTTCTCTCATTAATGTCCTTTACAGTGACAGATACATTGAGGATGTGGGTAGGGGATGTAGTGAGTTTTGTGAAGTACTGTGGATGAGTGGAATTTGCAGTTAGCGGTGAAGTAGCATGTAGTGAATAAGGTCTTTAAAGCTTAGATATAAGAGCTCTAGGCAGGCTTTTTTTTATCACCATGGAAACTGAATTCCTCACAGGAGAAAATTCCTGCACACTGGTCCAGATGTGAGACTCCAGAAAACTATCATGCATCATTGATGTAGTCATGTTCATGATGGGAAAGTGTGCTACAATGGTTTGATTCCAGGCTGTAGCCGCTGCGGGTCAACCTGCTTGTCAATGGAAAAGATATATTGTGTGGTCATAAATTCAGTCTTGTACACCACCCATATCTTGTCTTTTTTTTTTCCCCAGGAGGGCATCCCTCAGTGCCGATTTGTCCTTGCTAGTCTCATCCTCGCAGCCTTTTGCATCCTTTCGTAAAGGTTCCATGCTGTTTCCCCTATCTGTCCACGCTAGTCTCCGCCAGCCGGTTGTTCATGATGCCAAGGGCGCCCACCCCTCCTGAGAAACCGTTCTGACGTGAGCTGGAGCTGGACTGGCGCGGGTGTCCGATGGCCATCTCTGATAGCTGTTTCTGCATAATAGCCAAGTTCACCTGCAGGACAGCGGAGATAAAGAAATCAACAGATGAGGAACTATTCGCTGTCTGTGTTTGGAGGTGGTACGTGTGAACTGTGAAACCGTGAGAAACAGGAATTAATACAATGTGCTGTTGGCAGGCACATCTGATTTCATGAGTAGACACGGCTATTTTCTTATTGGGTTCCTTGTATTCACTATTCAAAAGCATGTGGTCTTTTGCAATGACTTCTGCAACGTGTGAAAAGAGTTTAGGCATTGAATAGCCCTGAAGTTACCATTGTTTTATCCAAATCAGGTGGTGCGTAATAGTGTGAGAAAGTGCTATTTTAATTCAGCTAGATTGAGTCATGTGTAAGAAATGACAAATGTATCTCAAGAGCTGTGAAGTGAATAAGAAGAATTTGAATATGGGATAATTTTAATGCAATTTAACTTCTCTCTCAATTGTTAAACTTGAATATGTAATGACAAAGTAATTTCGTTGAATATAAAAATGACTTACTGCGTCTGAATTCGGAGTAATCTGTGCCTCTACAGCATTTTACCATTTATTTAGACTTTTAATTTTCTCAGAGCAAACATTCAGGCTGTTTGTCAAGTGTGAAAATTCAGATTTTGTCTCAGTGTAGAATAATCGGTGGTGGTGAATGAGCACGGTTTTGACATTCAGCAGCACGTACTGCTCATCCCTCTTGTCTGAAAGGTGGAGTTGCAGTTATGTTAATGTATGGACTCCTCTGAGTGTCTAGAGGGGTTGTTGAAGGGGTTATAGCGGTGAGGCCACTGGCATTCAGAGACATTTTTACAGATATCGTCTATGTAGCCCACAGCAGCAGCAAAAAATAACTTGCTATTTATATAAACAGGAGACTTTTATTAAAACATCAATCATACTATCTCATATTTGGGTAGCATTTTCAGATAAGTTGTCTTTTATAAAGGGTTATAAGCATGAATTAATTTCTTTATAAATGCTTAATAAATCATTTACAGATGGTTTATAGAGCATTTATAAGCCATTATAATGTTTTATAATAATATTCTAATAATTTCTCATAAGCCACCAAGACTGTAATTGTAAATATTAGTAAGTCATTAATAAATGGTTCTTATAGTAATCCATCAAATTTGAAGTTGTAAATGTTAATAATATAAATGCATTTTGGTCCAGGTGCCCTGCCGTCCTTCTCTAGAGAGTAAGTGGTCAATTAGTCCACTGGAGGGCTCCTCCTGATGAACTAAAGGGATAAAAAAGAAAAAGCAAGTTTAATGCTGGAAGAGGATTTTTCATAACCTGGCAACCCAAATGTTATTCTTATTATTGGTTTATAAATGATTTATACATTATTAATTAATAAAGCCATTAATAAATGCTAATAACCCCTCTTAAAAAAACAACCTGGGTTGTTTTATTATTTAGACAATAACCAATTAGATTTAATATTAGTTTTGATATTAGGAAGAATGCACAGGTTATGATATTTTATATGTTGCATGTGTGTTAAGGTTCATAGGAGGTTTCAGCGCTGACAGTCATGCTGCAACAGAGCATTCAGAGTTCAATACAGCTGATGATGAGCGAGATGACTAAGAGCAGGGCAGATATTGAGTTAACGACTGTAGTGAGCACGACAACAGAGAAACAAGGTTATTAACTAATTGTTCTTTCTGCCACTTGTTCAATAAATTTACTCTTGGAAATAACTGAATATCTTGCTTGCAATAACACATGTGATTACATTTGACAAGTGGAAAGTCACACAAGCTGTTGTCTCCGGCCCTGAAGCTCTCACCTTGTTGGCTGCCAGGAAGTCTCTCATGGAGATCATCTCCCCAGACATCCTGCGCCCAGTGTCAGTCTCGCTCTCGTTGATGGCATCTGTCTCGATGGAGGGGTCTCTGCGGGCACGCAGGTGGCCTGGAGCCACCACGTTCCGTCGCGGGTGCCGGTGAGGGTGGTGACCCCTCCTGGGGAAACAGCAGCGGCAGGGAGCCTCCAGCCTCCTCAGCAGCCAGTTGAGGACCTGCTTGATGACGATGGAGATGACGTTGAAGAGGGAGTAGATGCAGCAGACGCCGGTCAAGATGAAGAAGAAGTTGCCCAGCCGGTACACGGCCGTGGCGTAGCCCTCGTAGACGACCCGCTGGCTGCTCACCATATCTCCAAAGCCGATGGTGCTGAAGGCCACAAAGCAGAAGTAGAGCGAGTCCAGATAGCCCCAGCCCTCGGCTGCCGAGTACATGAGCGAGGCGCAGCAGGACACCAAGATGGCCGCCACTCCAAGGATGAGCATGACACAGTAGACTGAAGGCTTCCAGCCAGCAAGATCCTGACCTTTCCCACCTCCACCTCCCCCATTTCCACCTGCTCTACTCCCCTCAGAGACTCGCCGGCCATTTTGCGGAAGCACAGCCTTGTTATGGTGACGCTCGTGGCAGGACTTAAGAATGACGGCAATGACGGTGATGACACGCTCCAGAAAGAGGTTGAAGAAAAGAATGGTGGCAGCACAGCCAAGCAGGCCGTAAAACATCAGGAAGACTTTCCCTCCAATGGTGGCAGGAGTGGTCATCCCAAACCCTTAGATACACAGAAACATCATGGAATAAGTAGAAATCTGTGAAATTTCACTTGTAACTGTGAAAATGTTAAATGAGGTGAATACTAGGAGGAGAAACAGGGAAACAGAAAAGTAGCTCTGAACAGCAGCCACTTGTTGAATAATGAAAAAGAATAAAAGGATTCCTTTATATCAAAGCATTAGCTTCACCTCACTTTTTCTTTCAAACACACACATTTACAAATGAAACACAATGCATGAATGGAGCACTTTAGAGGGGGGATTAATGTGGTCATTGCCTCCAGCTGTTTGACTTACCTTTTAAACCAAATTGACATCTTCTCTGTCATCAACAAAGATGGTTACTTACTGATCTCCTCTTCTTCTAAGTGAAAATTACACTCAGACCCCACAACTGCTTCACTCTACTAGGTTGCTATTGGTGACGCGCTCTTCCTCTCTCTCTCCCTCTGTCACTCGCTCCGTCACTCACACATGCATTGAGAGCTGAGGTATTTTCAGTCATCTCAATTTGATCATTTTCTCAGATTTTGGGGGGCTTTGAGTCCATTTAACTGTTTCGTGCCCGGAGGGGAAAGTGAGTCGCAATTTGTCTCCAGTGAACTGGCAGAGAAACAACATGGGAGCTGAAGTGAGAGGTCTCTCTCTCTCTCTCTCTCTCTCTCGACTGCACCCATCCCACTGATGTCTCCTTTTCATCCTTCATATAACGCCGAAAGCTCAATGAAGCGCCGCCTGTCTGTCTGCTCTCATTTTCTCGCTTCCCCAGTTCATTACATTGTTGAAAGTCTGAATATTTACTGTAATTTATTACCGATTACACTGTTACATACACCATGTTTTGTGACAAATGGCTTGTTGACAGGTATAGCAGCTTACAACACTAGAGCCCTTTTCACTATTGTGCCGCTGAGCTACACACAAACAAGGATAAGTGTTACTGTATCTTCTGTTATAAAAAAAAAAAAAAAACATACTCTGCAGCATGACTAATTGCCAGTGTGCTGGAGGCAGACCTCTTGTGGAGGATTTGATTGCCTCCACATTGAAATTGGTTCTCAAGGTGCTAATTGAGCTGGAGGTAGAGTTTTCTTCCAAACACAATGATAAAGCCAAATGGGCTGGATTTTATGGATGTGTTTTTCCCTCTTGTTTTCGAAAGCTCACTCAATGTTGATGAGTCATTTGACCTCGTTAATAAAATATACAATAAATTAAAGGAAGAGGATAAACTGTGTGCGCTACTGTGTCAGTATGACATCTGAGTCAGGATGTCTGTGTGGCACAGTGACTGCGGTTAGTGTTGATGTGGGTTGTGCCGTGCGGTCCTGACCTTTTCTTCCTAATTGCAATTTGACTAGTGATTTGCCACCTACAACAATAAGAAAAATATTTAAAGCAGCACTTTGTCATTTTGGGAAAATACACATATTCTCTTTCTTCCTGAGAGTAAGCTAGTTAGTTAACTCTTGTCAAAAAAAAGCAAATATTTCCCAAAATGTCAAAGTATTGCTTTACATGTGACAGTTGACCAATCTATGCACAGTGTTATATATTTTAATTAGGTTATTTAGACAAATGAGTGATTTTGTCATCATTTGACAAATCTGTTTTTTTTTTGCCATTTTGAGATTCAGAAACTGGATTCTCGAGATCAGTGGAGCTCTAAACATGGGTGCATATGCTCTGACTACGTATACACTTCAGTTAGTCAAAAGATGCAACACTCTGTTGTGCTCTTCCAGCTGTGACGCGCACAGTGCTCTCCTTGGGAATGCAAAAAAATCAGAAGGCACCATTGATTGATGATGCGTTGGTTGGGTTTTCCCCTCAGCTACTATACTTCAGCTATTGATTCCAAAACTGAGAGACGAAAGAATAAGATAAAAAGAAGAGAAAAAAAAAGCAGACTGACAAGGATAAAAATGGATTGCTTAGACTTGATATGAATTAAATATTAGAAAATCTCTCTAACTGACTTAAGACAACTAAATTCTGAGTAACAAGCAAGATATCAACCTATACAGTACTTCTGAAGAGGGTTATAATGACATGTTATGATGGTGCTTCTGTTATTTATAAGATCAGAGATAGGATTTAGTCTCATTACAACCTCCGACTGCACCTTGTAGTGCTACAGCCAACGAGTGTGGAGCCACATGTCAACGCATTATCAATATGAAGAACTCTGATGCCTCTTCTCTCAGAGGGCTACTTCACAAAAGACAAGTCACCAAGATGTGACAGAGTTAGTGAGGCTGAAAATCAGGATGTCTTCTTTATTGCTGGAGGGATGAGTATATGCACAGAGGAGTCAGGGTTGTTAGTACATAAAATAGAATAAAAATCTTCATCTTGAAGATTTTTAGGCCACCTCCAGTCAGAAAAAATCTGTCAAAAAAAAACACTGATTATTTCAGTATAAAAAGTGCTCAATTGGAAAATTAATTCGTTATAGCCCTCATCATCCGTCATCTTCACTCTCATTTAAATGGTCTAAGCCGGTCAGCCAATCACAAGGCCTGTCAAACTGTCAACCATCATAAATCACTTAACTGCAATCAAAGTGCAAGATGTTGAAATGGCACCATGAAGAACCAGGTGATTAAAAAATAAAAAGAGAGGTACAGTATCGACAACAAAATATCAAACAGATTTTTTTGTCACTGTGTATAACTGTGCTATATTGGCCACTATGATGCCTCTGCTTCTTTACTCTGTTTAACATATGGACACTGATGCCTTTGGTGCTCCCAGACAGTCTGTCTTGAGCATCCTGGACACAGCTAGTGCTGACACAGACAACAGATTGTCAGGGACAAATGTTGCTGTGATGCTGGCGTTGAATTGCCTTTTTTTTCCCTCTCAGATTGTAAATACTACATCAAGGCTAAGAAATGTGTCACAGCTGATGTTAGATAAGTTCAAATGTATCTAGTGTGTTAATCACTTAAGAGGAAATAAACATAACGCACAGGAGAAACGAACAGGCCTTCAATGGAAGTTCTGTTCATGAACAGACCTTCCTCACAGTAGCATTTTGACTTGTCAAACACAAGTGTAACTAATTATGTTAATTATGGCTTCATTTCTTTCAGTTGTGCCAATTGTGCCATTAATGTTATTTGTTTCACATGTGCTTTTTTTCTGCTATGACAGATCAAAATATTTCATGTGACAAAAGTCTTATGCAAACACTATTCTGCTGGTAATTTACATGTTTCAAAACAAAACACAGAGAGAGAGAGAGAGAGAGAGACAGAGAGAGAGAGAGAGAGAAAGAGAGAGAAATTGTTATTTGGCTCATGGGAAGGGAGTAACTTGGTCTTGGTATGAGAAAATTTAGTGTTTCTGAAAAAGACACTTGAGATATTGAGTCACATTTTGGGGGGAAGAAAAGATGCATAAAACACACAAAATAATAATTGGTGATGTCCTCAAAGAGGCCTTACATGACTATGTTTTTTCTAGAAATGGGTGGTAGATCTTATTAATTAATTGCATTTTACATGTTTTTTAATGCCTGTTTCTGTGTCTCACCGATGGTCGAAACCACAGTTCCCACGAAGTAAAACGCGCCGGTGAAGTCCCATCGAGGTCTGATTGTGTCCACACGAATACCCGCTACGTTCGCCTCCTCATAGTTCCTGAGGAAGTTATTCAGGTCTTTCTTGCTCAGGTTATACTTCTGGCTGAAATGTTCGAACCTCTGCGCCCAGCGCTCCTTCGCCTCTCGCTCCTTTGGCTGCTCCAGCGCTGAGAAGACGGCGGCCCCACAAAGGAGATAGATGATGATGAACAATGCCAGCAGCAGGAACCTCGCGTTATCCTCGTTTATTGGACCGGAGCCGCAGCAGCAACCGTTCCTACATGCCATTATGTTGCTGTTGTCACCGTGGTGCAGCTGCAGTAGGGGACCTGTGGCATGTTGGTCTCGAATAAAACGCACAGTCCTCGGGAAGAAACGATGACAAGATGTTAGTTGACGCCAGAAAAAAAGTCCTGCGCAATACAATGTAATAATCAGGCAGGTAATAATCGAGTCAACCAAGGCTTTGGATTTGGCATTTTGCTCATGAGCGTCTATGTGCAGTCCAAATCCAAATCCTTCAGCCAAAGCGTCCTCTAACCACTTCTCAGTTCATCTCCACCAGATGTACTCTCAGGTCTAGGTTGCCAGATGATGTTCCGAGAGGAGGATGAGATCCGCGTAGCAACCTGTGGATGCGGAGAGTCGTGCAGTTGTGCTCTCTGGTTCTGCCTCTCCAAAGAAGTCCCCACCCCAGAGCGCGCGCTTTACGCACCGAGATTTGACCACCAACATACGGATGAACTTACAGCCTCTGTCCATTCATCACCGCATTTAAACTCTATCTTTCCAGATATGATACATTTCTTTTATAATCTCCCAATTTCAGCTTGTAAAAGGAATCATAACACCCGCGTCTGATAATGAGTCCGAACTAACCTGATAATGTCCGACCTGACCCCAACTTTGGAGGTTTGATTCTGACAATATAGAGCGCGTTTGCATAGTGAGATCAATATCATTTGACCTTTTCGAGCTCTGATGAGGGATTCATGCTCCTGTCCATGCTTACCCGGGGACGATGTGAGCAAATGTCACAACGGAACGACGGTTCGAAATAAATTATTCAGGATCACAGGGACAACAAAAAAGCTATTTCTGTAAAATTGGGAGTTTAACAAAATGATGACGAGGCCAAGGCCGTCTCAGAACCACGGACAGAGCTGCAGCCTTTTTAGGTCAGGTTTACTAAGTTGCCTTAATGTAAACTTTTAGTATTTTTAACATTAATATACGTCATGACTGCTAATTAGTAACTGCTGCTGTTTTTCTGTTATGATCCAGTATTCTGTTACAAGTACTTTTCTTTAAATTGAACCCGCAGAAAATACACCAAAAGGTGTTAACTACACCAGATATTAACATTTTGTACTATTGAATATTACATAATATGTACATAAATGTGTATTTAAATTAGTTGTAATACACGTGATGCATGAAAAGACTTGTGATCTTGTGGTAAAGCAGTAACCTGAAGTAAAATAAGTTTATGCAATGGAGATTTCAATTCGCAAACATATACTCTATTAATCTAAAATCAATAGTTTAATATTCGAAATTTTGGACATTTCCTTACAAAAATGTTAAGCACTGAAAAAGGAAGTAATTATGAAGATGATTTACACACAGTATTAACAATTTGATTACTTAATTGCTCAGTGACTTGAAAATAATTGCATTCCTACCTCTGTTTAATTAAGCGGTGATTAGCTCATGATTCGACACTTCCTAAGGACAGGATGATCAGTAGAAGAAGAAGAATGTTCAGCCTGTCTGGAATTATTGTTACACAACACAACAACCGTCTACCCTTTGAATAGCAAGCAGCTCATAAGCTGGGACAGTTCTAGTGATTGTGTCTGGTTGTGGGCTACAACAATACAAGAGTGCTGGGAAATCCTTTTTAAGTGAACATACAGTATATTTAAACAGCTTTCTGATTTTTGCAAATGTTTCATGTTCACAAATATAAGACACTTGTGCAATTAGGAGTGTGAGAAGGGCAAATAAAGGAAAACATGGGGTAGTTTATTATAGGACAAGCACACGTAGGAGAAATTAGATTGATATGTGACAAAAGCGTGAACAGGAAGGTTTTTTTCTTCTGAATAATTCAGAGCATGAAGGTTGGTATACAACATAGTAAACTAGCAACACTATGTGTAAATATGAGAAGTTAGAGTAGTTATTATAGTCATTACAGAGGTGTGAGCAATTGATAAGCACAGGAAATATCAGACTAAATAACACGCCAGTGAAAGTAAACAATCTACTTGAATGTTTGCTGTGTACATGAATCACACCTTGATTACAGCCACATCATGACTGATTTTATAGACTGGGCTGAATCCATACCACACCGCAAAGTATTGATATTTCACTGACAATTATTTGGAGATTAGTGTTGATTGGAGTGTTGTTTTTCCTCTCATGGAAGCTGATGCGGGTCTCGAGTGGCTGTTAAAAGCTATCAACAAGTGATAAATAAACTCTTATGTGTGCAGGACATTGAGTCAAAATGGGCACAGCGTTGATTTTTACACTCAGAGATAAAACAACACTTATGATCCTGCTGTTTGTATTTACTTTTTTACTGTTTGTAACACAGTGATGTAGGATTTGATGTTGGTGAGTATGTTACAGTCTATACTATGCTGTACTGTACTATACTTACAGTACTATACTATACTGTACTGTACTATATTTACAGTATAAAATATACTACACCATACTATACTATATAGTACTCTACTCTACTATACTGTGCTGTACTTTACTTACAGTACTATACTGTACTGTACTGTACTATACTGTACTATACTGTATAAACTATACTATACTATACTATACTATACTATACTATACTATACTATACAGTAATCTACTCTACTATACTGTGCTGTACTGTACTTACAGTACTATACTATGCTGTACTGTACTGTACTATACAGTATAAACTATACTATACTATACTATACTGTACTATACAGTACTCTACTCTACTATACTGTGCTGTACTGTACTTACAGTTCTATACAATACTGTACTGTACTGTACTATACTGTATAAACTATACTATACTATACTATACTATACTATACTATACAGTACTCTACTATACTATACTGTGCTGTACTGTACTTATAGTACTATGCTATACTGTACTATACTATACTGTATAAACTGTACTACACTATACTGTACTGTACTGTATAAACTGCACTATACTATACTGTACAGTACTCTATTCTACTATACTGTACTGTACTGTACTTACAGTACTATACTATACTGTACTGTACTATACTGTATAAACTATACTATACTATACTATACTATACTGTGCTGTACTGTACTTATAGTATTATACTATACTGTACTGTACTATACTGTATAAACTGTACTATACTATACTATACAGTACTCTACTGTACTGTGCTGTGCTGTACTTGCAGTACTATACTATACAGTACTCTACTGTACTCTACTGTATAAACTGTACTGTACTGTACTGTACTCTATTCTACTCTATTCTACTCTACTCTACTCCAGTGATTCTCAACTGGTGGGTCGTGATTTGATGGAGAGATACTAGGCTATACTATACTATACTATACTATACTATACTATACTATACTATACTATACTATACTATACTATACTTTACTATGAATGAATACAGTCTGTTACCTCTAAAGATTTGTGTTTCACATTCCTCACTGTGGGAGCTGTAAGCTGCACCTCTCCACATGTGTTCCTTAGCGCTAAAGCAGCCTGGTTTTTGGAACTTGTTTCAACTCCCATAGCGCTGGATAGCCTAACTGATTGCTTCCAGCCAGTCTCTCTTGTTGTCAATTATAGTGAAAGTTTGTTGCTGCTCTTCCCAGAGTGTTAGCAAAGCTAGAAAATACATCCACTGACAATTCACAGTCGAGCTTGGATGAAAATCAGCAGCGTGGTCATTACTTGGATGTTTTTTCAAAATTTATCTGTGTGCATTAACAATCTTGTTCTTACAGAATTTATTAAAAATACTTTCAGTTCCTCTGCTTTATACTGGAACTAGACTTTGTTGCCAAGGGTTACTAATAGCTAGCTGTATGCTGCAAATAAATATTAGATTAATTTGCCATTATGTGCTTATTTCATGAAGCACAGGAGACTATTGGGGCCGTGGTGGTTTTATTAATAATATAAGTCATACTTGACAGATGGGTATTGAGTCAGCCCCCATTACATTTGTAAAGCTTCCCTCTAATTCCGTGTTCCCTGCAGACAGGGGTCAGTTCATTTCATTTCAAGCGGTAAATGTTTTATTAGGAGTCCATGACCTGTTTCCATACAAATTTGCTGACTGAGACCTGAGCTCCACCCGTCTTCAGTGATTGTAGTTTGATAAACTGGCATAAAATGTAGATTTATAAACACTGTGATCACTCGCAGGACATCAGAGTACATACACTATGCATTCATGCTTGTGCATATATGGCCTTGATTACAGGTCATTAACTGTGACCGAGTTTGGGCATTCACAAGCATGCATGTGGGTGTGCACACATGTCATTTGCTTATTTGTGCGCACACAAATACACAACCACGAATGCATAAACCATGCCTATATGTGACTTTGATGTTGTCGCCTACTGTAGCCATCTCTTTCTTTGCAGTTCTAGCAATAAGTGGCCTCATTGTGTCCATCATTTTCACTTGCTATGGAAAATAGTCCCTGACAGTTGAAAAAAATATACCGTACAACTTTGTAGTTCACACTCATTTTGACCAATCGTCTACACAATTGAGAGGCATGTCATTTAAATGTGCATTTCATTTAGCTGTGGGGATCCTCATTATCTCTTGTGACGTAACTCACAGCCCACTGCCCTGCCACTTTGTAAGCTACATTGGTTTAAATTACCTTATGAGGGTGATTAAGGGACTTTGAGTTTACCAACGGGCACTCGTTCAGCGTTCTGGGAAATACACCTCTTTCTTGCTAAGAGTTAGATCAGAAGATACCATTCTCACATCTGTACAACAAGCTATAGCCAGCAGCTGGTTAGCTTAGCTTAGCATTAAGACTGGAAAACAGGGGGAAACAGCTAACTGTCCAAAGGTAACAAAATCTGCCTGTCAGCACCTTTGAAGATCACTAATCAACCTCCTGTTGTTGTGTCATCACCTTTAATTTGCCAGACAGCCAGCAGAGACTCCAGGAAGTAACTGAGCCCGGCAAAAAATCTACGATTTTTACACTTTTTTTTGTTTTTTGAATGGAATAAACAAACAAAATATAAAGTGTTAATTAATCAGCTTTAGAAGTGTTTATGCTAAGCTAAACTGACTGCTGGGTGTAGCTTCATGTTTAATGTACACACATGAGAGTTTTATTGATCGTCTAAGCTAACTAGCAAGAAAGCAAACAAGCATATTTCTTTTTCTTTATAGTTCAACTGAAACTTTATCAATGCTGGTAGAATTTGAAAAACATATTTAAAATCAAGCTTTACATAGTGCAACAGCATAATGACAGATTAAAAAAACAAGTCCAATCTAAGTATTTAAAAATTACTTTCAAGTTATCACTTTAAAATCCGTTTTGCGAGTAGATCAAACCCAATAAAAGCTCTGCAATGTCCTGTAAGCTAGTGGAAAGCTGGCTAATACTTTGATAATAACTAAATGTCCTTTTAAATCCATTTTGAATTAAACTGGAAGCCAAAAGAAATATAGAATCCCCTCTCTTAATTCCAGTTTTAGTCACACATGCTGTCAGGATATGAGACACACAAGATGATTGCAATATATAACATTCTGAAAACTATATGTACTGTATCTCAGATAGAGGTTTTCTTTAGGAGAAACAGTGTTTTGAGCGTTTTATAATTTTCTGTGATTAATGTGCTAAATTCTACCAAGAACAGAATCTGTGGTAAGTACTTGGTGGGATATATTAAATTATATACGATGCTGAAGCATGTAATCACTTTATGTAATTTACTGTTGTTTTTTCTGGTCCTGTTTCCATGGAAATACATTTGGAATATTTAAATAAGGGAGATTCAGGAGCTCAGTGTTAAGACAAATTGAAAGCACAGCAGCAGATCTGCTGTAACCTGAATCAACTTTGCCATTTTTTTATTCATAATGCACCTGTATAAGGTCTTACTGTGCATGATCTCAGGCTTAATTGATGTGATGACTGTTGTTGCTTCACTATTGGCGACGATGACTCCACCATTACCATGTAGTCAAGGTCACAGCCATTTGTCATCAGCCTCTACATCTGTAAGTGGGCACTTCACCTCATTTTGCCCTGGTTTATAAGCAGCATCATTAGGCTAGTGGTCTAATGATTTGCTCCCATGCACACGCTTTTATGCAAGCACATTAAATATAGCAGAGTTCTAAAGTGGGGTCCCAAATTCAAGGTCCTGGGTCGCCGAGCTTCCGGTCCACACTGCTGAAGTGTCCTTAAGCAAGATGCTGGATCTGAACAAGTGCAGTTGCTTCAGGGTAGAGTTCTGTAGTTGACCTTAACCTTCAACTTCCCTGTGGAGTAAAGCAAGAAAAAAAGAGAATATCTTGTTGGAGGCACTATTAAAAATGTAGTTTATAAACCTGGTCTTGCCTCATAGTGGATTATGGCTCTCATATCAACAACAATCTGAATCAGAAAAACTTTATTACCCATCACAACCAAATGGAAATTGGCAATAGAAATTGCCCTGTGATGATGTTTACCATTTTCACCATCTTACTTTTGCCTCTAACATTTGCAAGACTAAATACAGAAGAGGTTGGTGGGAAAGTCATTAGCTTTGTAGGTATTTGGTTATAAACCAAAGTATTTTACCTCTTGGTGGTGCTTGATGAAAAGTCATGGGACCAAAGTCAGTAGGATTCATCCTTTTGGGGTACTGTAAATGTCTGTACTAAGTTTCACAGCAATCCATCCAGTAGTTGTTGAGATGTTTCAGTCTTGACCAAAGTGGTGGACCAACCAACTGACAGACCAGCATTGCCATCCCTAGGGCCACTCCAGAAATAGATTATATTACATTCATAGTTAAGAACTATAACTACTAGTATGGCTGTACAGGAAATGCCAAAGTACAAATATGTGAGACTAATTAGTCTCTCACTGCTTGTTTATCATTTTAATGGCAGTTACAATGAATTACTTTTTGAATATGTTTGTTCTGGCGAGAAGGTTTTATAACGGCGTCCTGATGGGAAGAGTTGGACTGAGTAATGAGGAGGTGTGAAGAGCCCTAGGTGATGAAGGTTGCTGTACATCTAACTGACTGCGTATACAGATCTGACAGTCAGGACTGGCTGGTGCTCATTATTTAACTTGCATAGCTGATGATCTGAGAAAGTTTTGAGGGAGAAACTAGTGCAAGGATGTGATGTTGAAAGCAAAGACCGACTCAGAGTGATTCGTAGACAGCTGTTAAAATGTTTTCCCTAACATTAAAAACATTTCCTCAGCTAAATAAAACAAGGACAGCTTATTGCTCAATTATCTCAAGGCTCCCACCTGTATTATTAGATTCCATTCATTCAATCAGTGCTTTAACTATAACCATTCTTTGTTCTGAGTGATCTACTTCCATCATTGCTGCTCCAAGGCTTATTATGACTGTTCGACATGTTATACACACAGTGCTTCTATAGAGCTATAAAAAATAACAATACCATTATCCCCTTCAGGCTGGATATTCAGCTCTGTTGCTACTGCTGTATCTCTGCTTTTGCATCATTTTATAACTCTGTGTTTCGTCAGTGTGTATGTGTGTTTTTGCTTTTCTTTTAACTGGACAACAACAAATTAAAATCTTATTCCATTTCAACTAAATCACAAGATTTAATTGAGCTTTGGTGAATACATTCATAGCGCACATCTCTCTCTTTCTCGCACTCTCTCTCTCTGATAAAGAGACATCCATCCGCTGAGCATGAGGTAACCATAGTAACTAGAAACTAGGTTATAAAGTTCTGTATATAAACAACAGTAAAGTGCACGAGAGCGTACAGTGCACTGTGGTAGACAGTCAATATTCTATCAGCAAGATGTTCTAGAGAGAAATGTTGAATATGGAGTACAAAATCTTTGTTTGTCAGGGTGTGTGTGTGTGTGTGTGTGTGTGTGTGTGTGTGAGGGAGCTTTTGTCTTTCCCAGACGGTCTATTTCGTATCTGAGTCAGTGTTTTATGACATCCTAAAAGACCTCACACGGCGTGTTTGCCCTCTGTGGCGATGTCATGGTGAGTCGGACTGGTTGCCATGGCTATTTCCAGTGGCTGACCCTTTGATGTATCATCGCAGCTTTTCCCGCCCATGTTGTGCCACACTGCCCACTTTGGTCTACCAATCACATCTGGAGTCTGACACTGGTCCTGTAATGTTTCATCTAGCCATGGCACCCCACAGGAAATCAAGGCATTAATATGGAACCCATGCAAGCTTTTCAACAATTATTCAAATGATGCCTGGTCAAGCAAATTGGGAGATGCAGCCGCCCGGGAGAATGTCTTCATGGCGAGTTATCTGTCAAAGGAAAAATAACACAAGAGCTGAGTTAAATTAGTCAAGCTTCCACTGACAAAAGCAAGTGCAATAATTATCATACGTAGACGACATTGTCAGTGTCTAGTTTTTGTTTGTGTGATGTGTTCAGAAAGGTGGACCAATGGTTCCACCTTAGACTGGTGGATTGTGGGTGGAACAGGGTATCAAAGAGTACCATGGGGGATGGGAGGCAGAAAGAGCAGTCATAACATGATGTGCAATGTAGATGAATAGATTGGTTAATGGATGGATGAAAACCATAAGAGGAGGGGGGTTACAGGGTGTCAAAGTAAGGAAATAGCAGCACTTTTGGAGGCAGAAATATTAGCATCAGTTATGCCATTGGCAGTCTAACATTTGACACCACATCCCAGTAATAAATACCATCACCATGGTTTCAGGGTAGAGCTCATGCACAGTAGGAGGTGATGAAAAGTTGCTGTTGTTCAGAGAAAGTGTTGAAGACTGATGCTGTTTTTTGAAGGATTTAGTGGTAGCAGATGGTTCTTTGTTTTACACTGAGTGATGTGAAATGCAGTGCAACATGGACACTTTATTAGAGCAGCCACCTGTGTGTGTATGTGTGTGTTTTGCACACATTTTCATGTGCATGTGTGTGCATGTTTTGTGTATCACAGATCAGTGATACATCAGTAATGTGGGTATCACTTAAGAGACCACAATGCACCCATAGTCATAAAGTGAAACAAACAAACCAGAGACCAAAACCAAACATTATGCTCAGAGGACCTGGCTTACCACCAGCAACATGAGACACTCGCAGCTGTGGTTCATGTGGTTCAGAGCTGATTGCAGTGATTGCATGTGTTGAACAGATTTATGCATGCAAAAGGAATCAATATACCAGATGCTGTGCAAAAGATGTCTTTTTCTGTGTAACCGACCCCCTCTGTGGTGTTAGAATAGTTCATCATCAATGTTAAATGTTGGTTGTCCTTAAAGGAATAGTTGGACATTTTGAGAAAGGTGCTTATTCGCTTTTTGCTTAGAGTTAGAAGAGAAGATGGATACTACTCTTATATTTGTCAGTTAAATATGAAGCTATAGCCAAGAGACAGTTAGTTTATCTTATCTTAGCATACAGACTGGAAGCAGGGGGAAATGGCTAGTGCTCTGTTAAATGGTTGTCAGTTTTACACTTAGGTTTTTGTACAGATTAAACAAACAAGATAAATGTTAATTAGTGAGCGCCAGGCTAGCTGTTTCCCCCTGCGTTAAGTGTTTATGCTAAGCTAACTGTCTCTTGGCTCTAGCCTCATATTTACAGTACAGCAGACATGAGAGTGGTATTGATCTTCTCAGCTAACCCTCAGCTAGAAAGCAAATACGCATATTTCCCAAATTGTTGAACTGTTCTCTTAAGAGCAAATATCATGACTGAAATACATGTATGTACATACTTTATAGCAAATTCTTGGTGTAGAATATTTCTTAATCATTTCAAGATGCAGTGTATAGAATTTAGTGGCATCTAGTGGAACAGACTTGGCAGAAATGGAATATAATATTCATATGTCTCTTTATATAGTGTATAATCACCTGAAAATGAAAATCGTTGTGTTTTCGTTACCTCTTCCACAGAGAACCGCCATGTTTTTACAATAGGCCAAAACGGACAAACTAAACACTGGCTCTAGAGAGGGCCTTTCATGTTTTTTGCAAGTTTTGTGGCCACTGTTGGTTCTCCTACACGTTTGGAGGGGGGAGGAGTAATCAGTTTGTTGCAATCTGCAACTTCTAGATGCCACTAAATTCTACACACTGGTCCTTTAAGTGCTGCCTATCTTGTTTTTTGCAGTGTTTTAAAATTGAAACATTTGATAGTGCAATATACCTTACAGAATACAAGGTTGAGAGAGTAATATCAGTACCTACTGCAGAAATACAATGCTGCACATAAAGTATGAAATCACTGTCACAAGAACCATTTTTGAAAAAAGAAACCAAACCATTCTTATTTGTTGTCTCTTATCAAAGTAAAGCACTTAAAAATGTTTTTTTTTCCTACACTGATGCAGTAGTGTGTGCAAGTAAGGCTTGTGCAGCAATCTGGTGAAGGTCAACAACAAGCCTCGAAGTGACTTCCGACAGATTGGATGAGGCAAAACGAAGAGGGATAGTCCCCAAAGATCCCCCTTTGATGTTGTACACAAATAAGTTTATTGTTAGAACCGAAGCCTGGAGGGACGACCGCTAAACAAGTGTTGTTATTATGAAGATGTGGAAATATTAGGTGGGTTATAATCACAATTAAGTAAAAAATATGCTGTCTGTTAATACACACAGAGTGAAAACAAATGTAAGGAATTTAATTAATTATGTAAAAACACAAACATCTATCAGACCTTTAATAGTTGATGCGTATATGGCATGTCAGAAATGCTCTAAAGTGAAACTTTAAGACTATCAAATCTATGTTTGTGCAAACACAAACTAAACTGAACATTGTAGCACAAACATTTTTTGTTTTGTTTTACAACATCTACGCATTTTCAATGAGATTTAAAATTTAAAATCCTCTTGACCAATGTATTACCCAAACAGCAGTGCTCACAGCAGCTTGGCTTTGCCTCAAACAGCGTTTTTTTGTGAATGAGAAAAAACTAATTAAGCACTGAGAAATCAATTACAGTGCCGAGCTGTATTATTAACTTAACTAACCAACCAAGCATCATCATCATCATCATCGCATCCAGCTGGAATGAAAGCAACTCATGTACCCTCCCAGCCTCAGTGATTGTGCTGTCTCTGCAACAGCTGTAAATTAACACTTCTCCTTTCCTCATCCAGCCTCTCAGCAGTTAGCCACAAGCATTACGCTGTAATAAACCTTAGGGAGCCAGGGATCCAAAACTATTGGACTGATACCGCAAAAAGAAAAAGAGCTCACAAGCTGTACCAATGACAGTGTGGGTGTCCAACCTTGCTCCTGTGGCCTCTCTTTACAGCTACATTTGTACTGCACTGTATGTGCTTGTGCAATGGTAATGAACATGTGTAAACGGATAACTACTAGCAGGTATGCAACTGTAGTTTACTGCTTCGTTTTAGCTGCCTTTAACACATTCAGTGTTATCACCAATTTGGAAAAAAGGGTTTATTTGCTTTCTTGCTTAAGATCAATACAACTGTCATGTCTGTACGCAAATATGAACTTAGAGCAAGCAGACGATTAGCCTAGCTTAGCATAAAGACTGGAAGCAGGGGTGAACAGCTAGCTTAGTGAACACATTATATCTTGTTTGTTTAATCTGTACAAACCGGAGCTAGGAAACCAGCAGAGACTGGATATCACTGTACCTGGTCAAGATATTTTTACAGTACATCACTTCTAGTTAAATCACATCTTAAACAAACAAGATATAATATGCTAATTGGTGAGCTTTAGAAGTGCTGATTTTTTTTACTTTGGAGAGAGCCGGGCTAGCTGTTTCCCCATGCTTCCAGTCTTTATGCTCAGCTAAGCTAATCGTCTCCTGGCTGTAGCTTTATATTTAGTCTGCAAACATGCGTGTGGTATAGATATTCTCATCCAAATCTCTGCAAGAAAGCAAATAAGTGTATATCTTAGAAATAACTGGGCCAAAGATTGCGTTTTTGTACTATTTCCATCTATCTTCCCCTGAAAGTCTCTCAATAGTTTTGATTAGATATGTATTGCATCTTTTCTTTTTCACCATTGATTCTTCACTATTCCATAAAGAATTATTTGATTTCAATAATTGCACTCAAGATTTCTCATGGATTACATATACGCGACGTAGACTTTCAGTTCACCTAGGAAAATCCATTTACAAAATGCATGTGTATGAATTATCAAGGTGAAAAATGTGATTACAGTTACCCAACTAATCAGTGAACTAATACAGCATCTATAACTATTAAATAACACAGGTATTAACTGATGAAGTTCAACAAACTTTTACACAGGGTCACTTTTATTGTAGTAGTACTCAAGTTAACAATACTCAATCATGTAACAAATTGTTCTGGCTTCATGAAGTAAGTGCCTTGAATGTTAAGTATCAACAATAATGTGACCAATAAATAACAAAGGCAAGTCATTTCATAGCAATACTGAATTTCCTAATAATAAACACTTCAGGCACATGTTGCTTTGATCACCATAGCAACACACAGGGAGCAGTTACAACTAAGCATGATTTGATAGCATACTGATATGTTTATTGATTTACAGAGATACACTAATTGGTTAATCATGGGTAAGCATCACTTAAATAATGGACAGACCACTGGCCTTTCTGTGGAATTGATGAGGTTGGGAGAAGAAGAAGCAGTGAACACAATACTGACATTTCACTCTCCCTTCATGTTCACCAGCTAGTCTATCTTTGTCTGTCTGCTGTTTTTGATGCTGGGTAGTTACTGTGCAGTAGGTTTATCAGAGTTTTATTTTTATTTGCTGAAAATAGCTGCCAAATGTGTCTGGAATTATGCTAATGAGACTGGTGAGAGTGACCCAAAACAATTGCAGTGTGGGCAAAACCAAAACAATGAGCTGAAAGACGCCAAAAACAATCCATAGAGTTGAGGAGAACTGCAGTGTAGATTGATAATTTTCTGTGGGTTTGTCACCATGAATGACCCTTTTCACACTCCACATTTTCATTTGATCCATTGATACATGGATCAAATTATATTATTATTATTATATTATCAAAATATTAGTATATAATGTCCTGTGGCACAATGATAATGTGATTAAAGACTTTATTCATGTAATGTGGTAGTACAGTATGATAAGAGCCTATATTTTGGTAGTAGTACCAGTAGGAACTGAGCCTTTCACCCTGTCGCTGTTGGTGGTTCATGGCTCTCCTGCTTCAAAAGACAGGTCTACTTATTTCAAATGCATCAGTCTAGCCAAAACACAAAAAGAATCCCCCGATGAAATGACTGACTCACTATTCAGATTCTGAACTCCTCCATGCAGCATGAATATGTATAAAGAACAATTGTACATTCTGCACCAGCACATAATAACAAAATGGGTTCAAAGTCATCAGCTTATGTGGTGTGAGAGAAAGTCCAAGTCTAATTGGGCTCACACAGTGTCTGACTGCCAATGGGGGCTGCAAGAAGATTAAAAAGCAAAGCAGAGTAAAGCGTATAGGAGCTAGAGGCTCTTAATCTCACCCTACCTCGCTCTACTGTCTCCATCCACCCCTTCACTTGTCCAGCCATCCGCCCACACAACTTCAAGGAGTCACCGTTCCCTGGCAACCTGTGGCGGGAGGTGTGGCGGTGATGTAGGGGCCAAAGGTGGGGAGGGCAGAAGGTAGAGATACATCTGTGTTAAGAGGAGGAGGGCAGGGAGAGTCTTGTCAAGGCCTCTGAAGATGAATTCAAGCCCTAATTGGGGTTTTTAAGAGTGCCATGGCAACCCTCCAGTGATATTACAGTCAGGGGGTTTTAAGGTAGGGCTACAGGTCAGGAGAAAGGTGTTCAGAAACATGGAAGATTGATGGATTTGCTTTACCATAATCACAAATCCACATGTAAGGAATAACAGTAGTATAATGATAAGAGAAAGAAAGAGGATTCTTGCCTATGTACGGCTCTCCCGCTGTCTTCAATTTGCCTGACAGAAACATAAATTGGCACTTTGGCAATCAACATCAGCTGGCTTGTCACTCAAACTGTTCAGGCCTCAGAGGAGGTTACAGAGAGGTATAGAGCTGAAAGAGTGGAAATATAGCAAAGAGCTGAACAGAAATGAAACAGATGAAACATGAACAGAAACTAGATTGGAGAAGATAACAAGTGGTTATGATGAGAAAGAGCTTACAGGCAGACATAAATGACTCTTGTGCCAGAGAAATGAGTCTGCTCTGTCTTGCCGCTGAAGGACCAAAAATTGCTCGTATTACTGATAGAAATGTGTGTGTATGTGTGTGTGTATGTGTTAGTGTGTGATTGCACTGTTTAAGGCGGTTCACATTTTAGCCACAAGTGCTATTTTGATCTTCTTATCCGTCAAAGCCTCTATTCCTGAAGGAGCCCAGATGTAGGCCCAGCACATTTGGCAAAAGTGTTACTGTGTCATCGCTATTTTTAGGTATCCACCTCGACTGCCTGCCTAATTAACATCTTCTGACATTGTGAGAGAAATCAAACTTTGTGATTGGCTCATGGAGCCTGGAGTGTTTTAACGCAGCTTTTGAGCTTCTGAAGTAATGGGCAGTGGGGACTGATTGTATCCTGATTCAACATCTTTGTGTGCTGTGTGTGTGTGCATGTGTGGCTGTATAAGAGAGAGAGCGAGATAAAGAGTGTGTTGATTAAAGTGAATCTGCTGTAGATATTGAAAATAAATAAAAAAAAGAACTACTACATTTACTATAAAGTTGCTAAGTGCTCAACAGCAGAGAAGTGGCTGCGTTCGGGATTTCCCAGGTCTGATTATGTAGCTGTATGTGAGTCAGTGTGTGAGACAAAAAAGAGAGACTAAAAAAGATATCAGACATCTGACTGACGGCAAAAGGATATATCACAAGGTCAGAGTAAATGATGTAAGGATGAAAGTGAAATAATAATTTTTGAGTGGTTTTGAGTGTAGGAAGAGGGATCACGTCTTGTTGAAATGGGTGAATGGCTGCACTCAGGGAATAGAAAAAGCTGTCCAATATACTGACATCAGAAATTGGGTTGTACGGTAATGAAATACATAATTTATAGAATAAAGGATTGTATAGTATTTCTAGTGCTAAAGCCCATTACAAACTAAATGCAGCGTGTAATAAGTCAAAATTATAGTGCCTTGATTGTCAGTCTTTGTTACACATAATGGAGAAAAACACTGTTTGATAGAGTCATAGATTTGGCTTTGGACCCATTATGAACCATTACAATTGGTACTGGCATTGCTTTTGATGCTTCTTTTAGGAGTTAAGCATACATCAAATGGGACAGTGGGAGAACTTGGAGGACTGCCATTTTAATGAGTGTGAATATCCTGAGGATTGCTTTGTGTCTTTCTTTTTCTTTTTCTTTTTTTTTTGATTTGAGAAAAAGGGTCTGGGCAGTTTCCAGCGAGTGGGGGCTGAGTCTTGTGTAAAAAAGCAACAGCAAGCCCTGAAAATGATGCTGGTACACAAGAGACTAGTATGCTTCCCCAAACTCAAAGGAAGAGTCCAGCATTTTTAGGAAATACACTTATTCGCTTTCTTTCCAAGTGTTAGATGAGAAGATTGATCCCACTATCATGAGTGTGGTATCAATCTTCTCATCTAACTCTCAGAAAGAAAGCAAATAAGCGTATTTCCCAAAATGTTGAACAGGGGAAAAAGTCAAGAAGTGGCAAAAGTGACCAAAAATTCTTGGTACATATCTTACCAAAGAAGCATGACCCTTAGCAATGGACTCTGAGGATGACTAAATGAAGTGATGAAGTCAAAGCTTCGAACGCAGACTAAACATTTAGACATGACCAATCTGTCTACTCTTTTTGTATCTTCCAGCCTTATTTTTACAGTACCTTTCAAACACAAAGGCAATTCAAAGTGTTTTACATACTGCGTCAGAAACATTAAACAGGAAATACAGAATTATACAACACTATTTTAGAAGGATATGAACCATTTTAAGAGATAATAAAAAAATGGAGAGACACAATTAAATACATGCAGCACAGGCAGCTTTGATGCCATTGGTCACTTACAATGAGAATGTGCTCATTAGGTTCAGCAAAGCAGGTTATGTTACCAGGTACATACAAGCTAGGAGTATGCATGCACATCCAAACCAAATGTCAAAATAAACATATAAACAGCTCGCACACTACAGGGCTCCAATGTCCACTTATAATTTTCAAGCACTACTGCTCTTCATCAGACAGATGTTACCGAGTACAACATATATTTGTATGATCATTCACTGTTTCATTGTTAATGGAGAAAGATTCTCAGCATCCAGGAGTCACAAGCCATTGGTTAAGACCTGGGAGAGAGGGTCAAGTTTGCACCAATCAAAGAGTCAGAGCTGAGCGGACCAGCGTGATATCAGCCTCTCATCTTTGCTGAGGACCTGGGGACATCATGTAATCTTGAGGGGCCCTCTATAGAGGCTCTGGGGAAATTACACATACAATGTGATTGAGGAGAAAAGGAAGGAAAGGGAGTCGCCATGGTTGTGGAGAGGTTCCTTGAGAATCACACTAATCAAGCAACAATAAACGAATGTACAGTGTGAAGAGTAAGGGAAGAGTAAGGGTCTGTCTATCTGTCCATCTATTTTCCAAATCTTATAATATATTTTAGACAAGGCAGGTCTGATTTTGGCCAAAATGCTGTATCCTACGGACTGTGTTCCATTTAAAAATATCATAATTTAACTATAATTTAATTTCTATCTCTGAAAGGCTTTTTTTTTTTGCCAAACTATGACACATTAAAACCCTTGCTAGCTCCACACATACCTAATGATGGTTGTACAATTAAAGGTCAAAATTGTAAAGTCAAATGTGATACCTTAGATACCGCTGTTCCCATTCTGATGAAACCTGACAGGATGATGCATTTTTGGTAAAGGTTCAAACTGTGAAAGACCATAACTGCTTTTTAAATGTTCCAACTGGGATGAAACCTGGAAGGCTGATGTTAGTTAGTGGTCCACAGGGTGTCCATGTCATTTACAGGGAAGTTTTTTGTTCAGCCTGTTTGAAGTCCTTGAACTAAAAGAATAATGTAGATAACCTCTCCTGCTATGTAGCTACTAACACTGTGTAAGTCAGGTAATTAGTTGGTTTCTGTGACAAAGACAATTGATGATGTAGTGCAGCTAAGCAGTACACACATCTCAGTGATCATCAGTTACTTTGTTCTTACTGTGGCAGGGCTAGTGAGTGGATCTCTTTCTGACAGCTGTTTTTAGTGAAAAAGCTCTAAAAACCTGCGGTATGCTAATAGCCTAGCACCAAATAACAGACCACCAAACAGCAACTGAATATAAATATGGAGCAAGAGCCAGGTATTTCCCTTAGCAGTTGTTGGGGACTAAAATAGAGCTAAAACGAAAGTGAATTTTGGACTTACATTCACCCAGTGGCCAGAGGCTCGACTCCAAATCAATATTAATGTTGCTCCCTGTCTGCCAGATGTGTAAATAGGCAACTATTTGCTAACACATTTGCCATGTCTGCATAACAGGAGATAATATGTCAATGCTCTGTTTACAACTTGTTTCTGCAGCCCGGAAGTAGCCAAAAAAATCTGTTAATGCAGGTTTAAAAAACAATTTGATTATAGTAGCCCTCAAGGCTACATGGTTATGTTGCATTACTTTGAGTTTTACCATTTGACCTGTTGAAAAACTGTAATTATTCAAATGGGTTTTTAAATGAGTGCTTTGCCTTCATGATTATTCACAAGTGCATTACTTGACCCAAGTAAATGTGATATTAATTCATTATTATTCAAATTTTGGGATATCAGTCTAGACACCAGAGGACTGCATGTCTTAATCTCCAGCCCCTGCGGGAGAATCAACATCTAACATCCACTGCTTCAAGAGCTGCCAAGCAGTGTGAGACAGTGAGCACTTTGCCCAGAAACATTGCTCCTATTGAGCTGCACAGTGGCAGCAGTGACAGTGTGTAGGTTACTGTTGCCATCTAGTGGTCAAAATCACACAGTACACCATTATTAATGGACTCTTATTAATTATTTCTTATCTCACTCTTAATACTTATCTCGTTTTTGCCCATACCGAGATTTCTAGTGTGCACTTGTTCCAATTTAACTTGCAATAACTAGATATTGCACCGATGTACCAGCAATTCTGAATTGGTAAGTTGATAGTAGTTTTTTAATTTGTGATCTGGAGGGGTCGAAAACATTTTTGTCAAATTGTAACCAGGCCAGGGTATCCAGAGTAATCTCGATATCTTAAAAGGGACATATCATGCTTTTTGTAATTTTGTTATTTTTATACTGTTATGATATTGGATGTTTATGTTTAACATGGTCAAAGGTCCAAATCGTATTTAAAAATGCTCCCTGCAAGTCAAAAGCCCAAAGTTTAAGATCAACAAGTCTTTAAAATGTTTACCAGGAGAGCCCTAAAATATATATATATATGCATGATACGTCCCCTTTGAGCAGTCTTGGGGTAAAAAGTAGACTCAAGATTAATTAGATTAGATTGCCTGAAAAAGACATTAGTGAGCTGCCATGTTTTTTGGATAATGGAAAGAAGGCCATTAAAAATGACATTTTTATTGTTTTTATCTTTTCTGAACAATCAGTTAATTGGAAAAAAATTAAATACAAAAAGTCCTAAAAAAATAATTCTGAAATAATAAAAAGTATTTAATTAATTTATGAAATGTCGAGTTTTAAAAGTATATGATAATACTACATGATGCTGGAACTTCTGACATCTTTGCACTCTTTTATGTTGAAGAACCATGTGTGTAGGTCTCACTCTAACACACGCTGAGTGATCCCGGAATATAATTGACAGTCACTGTGCTAAAGGATAACTTCATGCCAAGATTTAAGCTGTTTGAGGTGAATCACCTTTAAAGTTTAAAAGCCGGCCCAAAGAAAAGGCAAAGGATCATGAGCTGAGTTCACTAACACTCAATCACAAACATACAACCCACCCTCATGCCCTTGCCTGTCAAGTGTAATGACTCTCTTCTTCTCCATTGTGGCTCCTTGCTAGACTCTTGACCTATGGCTGGAGGAGTCCCAGCCACTTTGCTGTGACAGTCCAAACGGATTGACTCGAGTGAACGACCTTGTCCATCCCCTCTGGACATCTGTACGCTCACTCAATGCAGACAATCAATCTAGCTTTTAAGTGCATCATGTGCCCTCAGTCACCATGAGAGGGTGCTGAGATACTCTTGAATCTCCGACTATTGTATGCTCTTTCTCTGCTCCTGCTCCTCTCTGCTTCGCTCTTTCTCTGAGCTTGTCTCTCTTTTTTTTTTTTTTTGTCTTCCTCCCAGTCCCCTTCTCATGCATCCAACTTTCTCAGCGTCTGTGTGTGTGCCTTTGCATGCTTGCCTGTGTGTAACTGTTGACTGTGTGTACTGTATGTGTGTGTGTCTAAGTGTGTGTGCGCACGTGCCTGTTCCGCTCTCTGTTGTGGAACAAATTACACGGCGGCTGGGGAGCCAAATGACTAATCAGTGGTACACAGATTAAAATCCAATTGCTGCAATTTGAAGCCACACAGGAGTAGTATGGGAAATTAACTACTACAGTGTCTGCACTGCTGTCTACACTAGGCATACCTGTTAGGTGTTGATCTTTTAATCAGTGTGACCCATAGAAACTGAGATCAAGCATCTCAAAAATGTATATTTTGCTTCCGAACTAAACAAAGAAAGCAACAAAACAAAAAAATCAACTGAATATTAACGGCAGGCAAGAATTTTTAACATTAAACAAAGCTGACAGATGATACTTCAATAATTTAACATTCAAATTAAAAATAAGACAAAATGTGTTACGATCCACATGGTTTACCAATAGTTTCAGGTGCAATGCTTAATGCATCTTAGTGCAAAGAGTTAAACTGTTTGAGTTGTAATCTGTGTATAAAACAGAATAAAAATGGTGAACAAAGTTATGAAGAACCACAGTCTGGGTTTAATTTGTTCATATTCACTGGGAGGGACGTTAAGAAGATGAACTGTTGTGTTTATGATGGGGCTAGGAAGATGGGATTCTGTCTGCAGCCGCTCATTCGCCATCACTGTATCATCCCCTTCCCACAATAACCACTTATCAACCACAGGCTAAAGTGGCCATTGCCAGGGCTTACCATCTCCGACTTAGAAATGGATTGAAAGCGCCGCTTGTTTATTTTAAACTACAGCCCGGCAGACAATTCATTTCTCCTCGCATTGAGACGCACAAAAACATGTTCTTAGGGAGAATGAATGACGTGAATAATGAGCAAGCCCTGGCCGAGCCCGCTCAGCCCTGTAGGTGAAACCAGGCAATTGACTCCCGTTCTTATTATATTATCTTCTTTTTTTTTTTTTTCTTGGATATACAGAAGTGCAATATGCGCTCGAGCAGGGCTGAGACACAACATGAACGCTTGCTTGGAATAATCTCAATGGCAAAAAATAATCTCATTTTCTCTGGGAGTGTAAAAATCCTGTTTGCATGGCTGTGGCGTGTGTCTTTGTGCCTGAGTGTCTTATGGCAGGCAGGAGACGTGCGTGCAGGCTGTCGCCGAAACCATAACAATCATGCTGGAACATTTCATTGGGAATGCAATGAAACATGCCACATTTACCTTTTTCACAGATGTGACATATTTTAGTTTTGGATCATGCGCGTAAAGGGAATGTTTGTTATCTAGATATATAAACAGTGTGGAAATGTTCTAAACTGCACTTTAAAAAAAAACAAACTATGGTTTGAAAAACGCAGCTGCTCTTTAAGCAATGTCCTGCTTATCGTCATTCAGTTGCAGAACTGAACACACCTGGGAGCTGCTACAGATCCTGTTGACATCGAGCACCTTCACTGGAGCAGTTCCTAGCACAGATGCCTTGTTCAAGTGTATCTGTGTGGTATTTACATAGGGAGGAGGGATGTGTTCAACAGTAATCTATTTTATCTTCTCAAGCACACTTCTCCAAAGTTTGGGCCTCTGTGTGCAGTTCAAGGAGTTCTCTATAACTGATCTAGGACTATTGCACTATGCAATGCACCCATTCGCTTATAAAATTTGTTTGTTTAGTTGAGAAGATTAACGCCACTTTCATTGTTTGCATGGCTGTGACAGGGAGGGAAGGTTTGCCTGGCTCTGTCCAAAGGTAACAAAATGTGTCAAGAAAACTTCTATTCCTGATCCAGGATCATCATACCACATATCAGAGTCCATCTCCCAATTTGGACATTTTAGTTGAAAAATGTGTTACTGGAACAATGTTGAAAATGTCACCAGATGGAGAGAAATCTATTTTGCAACTTTTATGGTGGAAAGAACAATGTCAGGCAAATGTAGAGTAACAAAAACATGATGTACTCCAATCACACTGTTTCTTTCTGGTGGAGCGTTAGATGAGAAGATAAGTATCACTCTCACATCTGTCCATTAAAGGACCAGTGTGTAAGATTTAGGGGGATCTATTGGAAGAAATGGAATATAATATTCATAAGTATGTTTTCAATAGTGTATAATCACCTGAAACTAAGAATTGTTGTGTTTTTGTTACCTTAGAATGAGCCCTTTATATCTACATAGGGAGCGAGTCTTCTTCCACAGAGCCCTCCATGTTGCACTGCCATGTTTCTACAGTAGCCCAGAATGGACAAACCAAACACTGGCTCTAGAGAGGGCCTTTTGCATTTTTTTGTGAGTTTTACGGCCACCGTAGGTTCTCCTACATGCCTGAAAGGGAGAGTGAGGGCGAAACGTATTCAGTTGGTTGCAATCTGCAACCTCACTAGATGCCACTAAATCCTACACACTGGTCCTTTAAATGCTAGCAGCTGGTTAGCTAAACTTAGAGAAAAGACTGTAAACAGAGGGAAACAAATAGCCTGGCTCTGTCTTAAGGTAACAAACTTGTTATAAGGTTTGGTTTACGTTATATCTCATTCCTTATATATAACCGACTGGTAAACTGAGTTGTAGTTTTAGGAGAGGTTTATGTAGCTAGTGTGCTATTTCTTGGCCAGGAGCAGTAACTTCAGGAGTCTTCAGGAAGTTACATGAAAAAGATATAACTTGTTTATAAGTGGGCTTTATAAGTGCTGGTCAGTGGATTTTGTCACCTTCAGACAGAGCCAGGCTATTTGTTTCCCTTTGTTTACATTCTTTTATCTAAGCTAAGCTAACCAGCTGCTAGCTTAGTATTTAACAGATATGGAGTGATCTTCTCCTCTAACTTTCCACCAGAGAGAAACACCTTGATTGGAGTACATTGTGTTTTTTGTTACTTTACACCTAACATTGTTCTTTCTACCTTGAAAGTCGGTATAAGAAGATTCCTTGCCATCTGTTGAGTTGATATTTTCAACACTGAGAGACTGAAATGTCTGAATTATGGGAGATGGCCATCCAGGACTCTGATATGTATTATCCTGGATCAGGATTAGGTGTTTTCTTGTCCCATTTTCTGGCCAAACCACCTACATTACATGTGCACGAAATAATGATTTCAGAATGGTGTGATTATAAGCTTTTATTTAGTCATATAGCCATAAGGCATGCCACTGTCAATAAATCATTAAATCACTGTAGCTTCGGGCTTGGTCAAAGGACCATCCAAAAGCCATTACTCCAGATGGTGCATTAGGATGAATATCATTATGATGATATCATCCCCCACAGGTCCTTTCTTTCCTCTGTCATTTTCATCCTGTCATATTTTATGGCTAACCATCTCGTCGCCATTTTGCCATGTGGTCTTGAAATTCAACTCACCAGCAGGTATTGTTCTCACACGACAACAGAGGACACGGTGTCGAGGAAAAGTGTGTATTTTTTGCTCTAGATTAAAACACTTTGAGCAGGTTGTTCTTTATAAACTCCTTTCCAGCGTATTAAGGAAAGCTCTTTACAATCCGTAACCACAAAAGAAGAAGACTCCTCAGGCTGAAACAATTTCCTCCTCTGCTCTTCTCTTCTCTTTTGACTATATTTCTAAATTTACCCATCCATTAGCGGGAGACACAGAAGAAGACAGAGTTGCTTGAGCTTTTAACAAGGCTACTTCTTCTCTTTAGTGTCATGCTCTACTGGGCTTCAAAACACGCAGCCCTCTTTTGTGTCTTTATTATGACTGGTGCTGAAAGAGAGATGAGTTTGAGGTTGTTGAGCTTTTATATGCGTGTGTGCTGGTGAGAGAAGAGAGGGGCGGAGGGCGGGGGGCGGGGGGGGGGGGGGGGGAGCTGGCATCAATAAAATTTTAGGGAAGCCGCAGCAGTATGTGGTATTTGCCGAGGGAGGGAAGTAGTAGTAGGTGTGTGTGTTTGTATAGTTATGTGCCAGTTATCTACCACAGATAATTGATGCGGACAAGCTCGACTGAAATCTCTGTGACAGCGAGAGGCACATCGCACGCTTGCCGTTGATGGATGCCCATGTCAATCTTTCTGACCACCCCAACCTCCCGCCAACCCCCTTTCATTCACACACACACACACACATTCACACACACTCACACACTCACGAGCCAGCAGCGGGGCACAAAAGGAGCAGTCTCCTGGCACGCCATCACCAGCTGAGCTGTAACAGAACAGTGCTCAGAGGGCACAGAGGAGGGAGGACGAGGGAGGAGGATGCGGGTCGAGAACAGGGGAGTAAGAAAAGAGGGAGGAGGTGGAGGATGGCAGAGAAGGATGCAGCGAGGAGGTGGAGAGAGGAGGGCGGGATAATATTGGGAAGGAGGGAGGATTTGAGGTGATATTAATCAGGTAACAGGCGGGATATGAGGAGGAGAACAGAGGATTGATGGAGAAGCATACAAGTTGGTGAGATGAGGAGGTGAAGCAGGTGGAGGGAGGAGGTGGTTAGCTTGAAGAAGAATATAGGGGGGGTATAATGGAAGATGAGGACAAGGAGGAGTGTTTTCTTAACTGCGCTGAGTTTCCCTTGTGATAAGGCTAAGGCTTTGGGAAGCTGCTTAGCATTCTTCCTCTCTCTCACCCTCACTCCAACTTTAGAGCTGGCTCAGCAGAGAACACATAGATGTTAAAGTGGCGTGATTAATTTAGGATGCAGTGAGCTTTTTTGGCCAGCACCCACACATACACACACACACACACACACAGACTCCCACGCAACCTCACACTTCAGCATCTGAATGGTGGTAGCAGTTGTAGAGAAATGGCCTTTCAAACTGGAATTAATCTTTATGCAATATCCATCAGCTCTAACAGTTGGCTATCAACATGGCATAAGAAAAACCTAAGTTCAGGCTCATCAAAAGGGCACAGTTGTATCCACAGGTCGAGCTGTGCTTTTGTATTTTTATCAAAATAAAATTAAAAAGTATATCAGTATATCTCCGGCCACACAGGCAGTTAGCTAGCTAGAGGTTTGATGTTGTTAGCTGTTGCGCAGCGCCATAAGCACTAGCCTATATGCTACGCTGTGTTGCTAAATTGAATCATGGAGTGACGTACCACCACTTGTTGTCAGTTTTCATAGTCTGGACATTTGCCAGCACCACAACTGAACCCATGGAAGAGAGACAGCTAATACTAGCTAGACCCCCCTCCATATAGTTGCAGAGTGGGAGGGGCCGCTGGGTCAGTAAATGTTAATCTTCATTCTGTATTCCCATTTCGAAATTTTCTTTAAATGCTGTCCTCAATGTTACTTAGGATAGAAACACGGGACTCTCACGGATAATGTAACAATCCTAGGTTTAAGTTATAGCCATCAGTTTTAATTACTTCAATTTTGTTTCTTAGAAATCGTGATTTGTCTGTCATTTTGGCATAGAGACAGAGCGCTAGGGGAAAACCATTGGCGCCATAATATGCAACCAAGGGGTGAAACACTAACAAAATGCCTGTAGCTAGCTAAAAACATTAGATTTCAGCATATCAAAGGATTATTTTAGCACCCTATGTCTACCAGGGAGGAGAAGGTAGTTTATAGCATATGCTGAAACCTGTTACATTAAGATGCAATACATGAATGCAAGGGCTGACATCACGTCTACGGTAGTGATAGCACAACTGTATAGCAAACTCCACCACATAACAGGCTGGGTTGACATTTCACAGCAGATATGGCGACTACAGTTTGTAAAAAATAGTCGGGGAAATTACATGCACAGACATGCAATCATTTCCCATTCGGCCTCTTTTTACAGTTAGCGTTTCAGCTGAATGCAGGTTAGCTATTCTGTGATTGAACATCTATTGCAAACACTGCATACCTTTCAGTTAAACAGCTGTTCTGTTTTTACTTTCATGTGTGTTCTCCATGTCTAGCAGTGTGTCCAGGTATATGTGTCATTTTTACAGTTTTTGAGCTGTAGGCTCTCTGTGCAGCTCAGGTCAGGTCTGTCTCTTCCAACACACGGCACACAGCCCTGTATCCACCTTTGTATTCTTAAAGGCTCAGTTTTTCAGTTCAGCAGCTTGAAAAATTTTTTTTCTGTTGTTCGCTAGCACACAGGAGTGACAAGCAGGCACCTTCAGTCAATATAAAGTCAATGGAGAGCAATTAATTGTTTTCCCCCCCGGGTTGGGCGGGACTAAATAGCACTCTATCTCTATGACAGTTGTCCCAAAATACTACAATACCCATGACCCCTTTGTCATTGCAGTTGAGAACAAAGCACAGCGCTATAGTTGATAAATTGGATCAAAATTTAAAATTGAACAGATTTAAACTGCAGATTGTTTTCAGTTTTGTCAACGACATAATCTTTAGTACGTGACAGAATTTTAGTTTGGTGATTGAAGGTTTCTTTCTGAAATTTTTATGTAGACCAACTTTTTATCTGAGAACCAAATATTTTCACAGATATACAGTTGTTCATCTTTTGTACTGATGATTTAACCGAGAGAGTTTAAAGCCTATCCAAGCCATAGAAGTGCTCAAACTGTTGGGCACATAATGTTGTCTGTGGGAAAAATTAATAGGAATTTTACTTCCGAAAACCAGGGGCGCCCTAAATAGCTCCTCCCACTTCGCAACTCTATTCTATTATGGGGGGACGAACACAGCACTGAGTGTGCAGGAGCTGCCGGTCCCAGCAGATGTTGAGATGACATTAACCGAATGAAAAGTATCAGAGTTGGAAGCAATGATGATCTCAAATAGCAGTCAACTTGAAGCTTAGTCACTGTTTCCACATGTCCAACAACACAGTTTATATCTCCTTACACAAAAATTGAGGGGAATTAAATTTCGCTTTTCAAGTTTTTGACATCTAAAGCCTTTTCTATGTCCCTCTCTCTCTCTCTCTCCACGTCTCTCAATTTCTTTATTATCTTCTTCCTTATGGTGTGAGGCAGATTGGGGCTTAGCTGATTGGACAAACCCGAGGGGACAGATGAATTAGGCATCACTCAAGACACATACCTGCTTTTCATACATTACTGGCTGCCTGCTTTCCCGTCTGTTGGTCTCATGCCTGCTTCTATAATATGCAATCACATGGTTTCTTACCTGTCGCTGCAGCATTACACCTGCAGCTCTTCTGAGTTTCACTGACCACCTCACAACGAAAAAAAAAACACTCACATGCATTAACACCTCAGCTCACTGGTATTTTCCAGCAAGAAACCTGTACTTATGGAGCGGTGCGTGGCTGTGTGCGGTGGCAGCGGCAATGGTGGGCACTGCTATGAGAATTGGACCACTCTCCTGGCGTGGGTAGCATTCGTATTTTCTCTGCCACGAGTGCCCGCGGTGCAGTGCGGGGCTGGCTGGCAAGCTCGGGGAAAAGGACCCATCTGTTGTATGAGATTATTTCAAACCAGGAACAGCACAGGATGTCACCTGTTTGGAGAGACTCAGGGGAGGTGGGATTATGGGGAGAAGGGTGTGTTTGTGTATATGTGTGTGTGTGGGGGGGGGGGGGGGTATAGAGGTGAATTTCTCAAGACTACATGTGCTCTCTCATTCTATCTAGTCACAGTTGTATTTATGTATGTTTGTTTAATGTGATTCTACATGTTTGCCAGTACATCTGCAAACATATAAATGTGTTTACAGTCAGCATATCTGTAAGAGGAAGAGGATGCAGCATCCTTTTTTTTATTTTTATTATATCATCCTCTGTATAATGTTACTTGCGGTTCTTTCATATATTATTTTCAATAATCTGGGTCTGTCCTTTTTTATACAGTACATCCAATTCTTTGCAATTCCCTCCAACAAATTGTGTAAATCTAATCTAATCTAATGTATGCAGGAAATGGGCAGATGCCCCCAAAATGACTACAGGACACCACAAGCAGCTGCCAGCAGTATTTAACTGATGTCAGCTTTGATTTCATCTGCCAGCTTTACATTTGGTTGTGATTGAAGTCTCAAGCAGTATTATGCTTTGCCTGCCATACAAACATGGCAGACCTTTCCTCCTGGACCAGCGGCTAAGGCTTGGCAGGTAGTATGTCATCCATCGTATGGATGACGGTTCGATCCCCGCCTCCTCCTGTGCACGTGTCAATGTGTCCTTGATCCAGACACTGAACCCTAACAGCTCTCACTGCTTAGACCAGCACCTTGCATGCCATCAGCGTGGGAATGGGCGAATGAGAGGCACATTGTAAAGCAATTTAGATAAAAGCTATACAAACATAGTTCATTTATGAAATTGTCAACAAAGTATTTTATAATAACATAGGATGGGCACCACCAGAGGCGTGAGGCACATACCCCCTCAAATGTTGTATGAATTTTAAAAATGGTCACAATAAGTGTTTTAATTGGCTTAATTAACATTAACTCTGCTTGGTACACACAGTCCTCCCGTCTCTGTTTAGGCTACTTTGTTCCTTCCAGCTAAAAAGCGTTAGCAGTGGAGCTCATAGAGCTGCTCAGCTGTGCAGCTGTGGAAGTCGTGTAGAAATGTTGTTAACCACAGTGTGAGGTATGAGTAACCAGTCTCAGCTTACGCCATAAACCAGTTTGACTTGAATGAATTTATACATTACCTAGAGCTCCAGAGTTTCCCTGTTTAAAGTGACTTTAGCATTGGTGGTTTTAACTACAGTAAAACCTACAATAAGATTAGGTTTAGCTTGTTGTCCTTTGCTATTATCAGCAGCTACATTACTGTTTTTGTCAAAACAAATTTGCATTACTGAAATGTGTCCTACAAAACAGAATGTCTTAAATGTTCAAAATGTCCCTGTTTCCTTTTTCTAATTTGCTCGCTTTGAACCTGACCTGTCTGATCGAGTGCTTGTAATTTTTGCCCTGTCAAACTTTGTTGTAGCGATGTCACCATGTTCCCAAATCTCAGCAATTAACCTTTTTTTTTAATAATAATTTTAAAAAAGATCATAACTGAATCTAAATAAAGTGTCAAAACAGGTCAAAATGTTTGAAGAAGGTACACCCTCCGCCACGTCACAACCTCTGCTGAACGAGTCGAACCTTCAGCCAAGGTTAGAGTGATGCACCACCTGCATCCAAATGGCTGTAAAGCAGAATCCCTGCCTGCAGGTGATGAATGAGTGTCATGTCAGGAGGGAAGGAGAACGGGAGGAGGAGGAGGAGGAAGATGAGATTTGGCTCTAGAGATGTTGCCCACAGGATGCTCAAGCACAGACCTCAGGAAGCCCTAACCCCTTCACTCTACCATCTGTGGCTCAGAGGTGTGCGTGTATGTGAGAGTGTGGGCATTTGTGTGTGTCTGTGTGCATATGTGTGTGTAGGAATGTGTGCAGTTTGAGCATAATAGGGAGATAATTTTAGTTTTAGTAGGTTGTTGATTAATATTTTAGTTTGCGTGTGTGTGCATCTGTATGTGCAGTGTGTAAAATTGCACCTCATGAATATGATTATGTGTGTGTGTGTGTTTTCTATGTTTCCCTGCATACCTCTATACTTTTATACATGTCTGTGTGATTTTATGTCCCTATAGCTCTGCCCGTCACACACATGCACACACACGCTCTCAGCACCTCTATCACCTCTTGCATCTCCATGGAGCAGAACAGATGGGAGAACAGGAGAGAGGGTTCCCACGTCCGCTCCTCCACCCCGTCCAAACTTAACGCATCGCAGCCCAGCCCGTCTCGACCCTGCCAGCACCACCGTGACTCAGCCAAAACACACACACACATGCACACACAATCACACACACACGTACAAGTACACACACCTCTGTTGGAACCCACAAACTCCAAAAATAATGTGCCAAACTCATATGCACACACACACATCAAGTACTTTGGCTCCACGAGGGTCCAGAGTGACACCAGTGAGCCAAATTATGATGAGGTAATCAAACTGCAGTTAGTGGTGAACTATTTCACATCTATCTCCAAGTCATAAGAACTCTGCTAATAAAATGTTGCTTGTGATCAAAGGCTGAAGACATGGTCAGCATGTGGTGTAGCTGAAGGGCAAGAAAAAATAAGCGGGTGGCAGATGAAGACACAAATAAAGTTATTTGTGGCTTACAACTTTTACTATTCTGGCCACAAGTGGCTGTAGTAATGACAGGCTAATGGTACATTTGATTTCTCTGGCTTCACTAAGAATACCTTGACTTAGTTTCTTTAAAAACATCATCAGTAGGTGATCAGACTGAGAGTGAGTGGAACAGGACCATAAGCAGGAAAAAAGCAACCATGTCTCCTGGTGAGGCACTGGTTTGTTTTCTTCTTGTTTTACATTTTTTATAAGACCATTGCGATCTTTAAATGTGACATAAAACAAGTAAGGAAGAGTCATAAATCCCATTTTACACCTGGCATTAACATGCAATCTGTATTTGGATAACTTAGCTGGATAAGGAAAAACATGTTAATGGTTCACTGGAGATGGTGATTGGATCTCAGCCAGGTGTTAATGCAATCTGTAAAGTTTGGCCACACTCTCAAGGGAAAAATCCGCAGAACAAGTCAGCTAACTCTGCCTCCTCCTGCTATCTCATGCTGCCTGTCGAAAAACCAGATATAATAATAATAATAATAAGCAGAGCCCATACTGCAGCATCGCTCTGGGATAGGGGTAAGTACAACTTGCAAGACATAGGTGACGTAACCGATGGGGAAGGTTCTCCACTGGCACTTATTACATTTTTACAGTAAAATTAATGTTTAGTTTAGTTTAGCTAAGCCTCTGAAAAGTAGCCAGCGGATGTCTGTCACTTTGCACATTCCTTTGCGGCCCCTTGAGAATATCCTGAATAGCTTCCCTTGACCTGAGATGTACCATGTTTGTTAAAAAAGAGCCCTTCTTACTGAATTTGCATATTGAGATTTGATCACATAGACGGCTAAATGATGGCTGAACTCCATTTAGGTGAACCAGATCCAGGCTCTGGATCATTCGCTGACAAGGCTTACTGAGATGGAAGGGAGCCATCAATAATATTATCATTTACACCTGCTCTTATAGGAGACCTGTGATGCAGAAAAATGTCCCCTGTGAGTGTTATATATTACTTTATATTGTGTTGGAGCCTATTGATCTATTTATGTGCAGGCAAAATTTTACTGTTAAAGTTGGTCAAGTTCATTCAAGTATTTCATATATTGTTGAGGTAGTTACTAACAATGGTTTATACTTCAAATCTTGCAGTGAAAAAAAACATAACTCTAGCTGTCACATGTAGGCTAGTGGAGTAAAAAGTACTGTGGAAAGTAATGGAGCAGAAGTATGAAGTCACAATCACAGGTGTAAGTGATAATTATTAACAACTGCTCTGCTCCACTTAGGGGTCCCAATAAACTATGCCAATGAGCCAGCATACACAATATCTGGCACACTTGCACACTTGGAATGCAGCCATAATTAATTCCATTAATTACACCTGTGTGTATCCTGCTATGACATGTCAAAATGTCTACAGAGAAAAATGTCTATGGAGTCAAACAAGAGTGCATTTTATTGCTTAGGCTATATATGCAACGTTTTTTTTGTAAGAGGAAGAAGTGTTATTTCCTCTTGTTAAAGTTACGTGACTTTAACTGTGGAAAAACCACTCTGCAGCTCCAGACGTGAACACAAACTCATATTGGACAACAGCATGTGAGTAAATCACCACATCTTATCACATTCCTCCTGCCTGGCTGCGAAATAACCACCCGGGCTTCACCCCGTTTACCACAAGCATTCACAGTTTTACATAAACACCAATGCCACTCTGTCAAGACCAGATAATTTGCTCACTCTCTCTCCTGACAGAGAAAGAGATGGCATCAGCATGTCACAAAATCAATGGCAGTTTCATGAGGAAATCATCTCTCTTCCGCTCTTTTCTCCCTTTTCTAAGCCCCCTCTGGCCAGGCAGAGAGAGCGAGGGGGACGGCTGGCGGATGGACACAGATAGCGTCAGATCGCAGTACAGGGCTAAAGCTGGGTAGTAATCGATATAGAGTTGGCAAAGGGCTGGGGCTAGGGATAAACAGTGGAGATTGCTCTGAGGGGCTAGCATTGATGTGTGATTAAAGTCAGAGAATCCCCGTTGTCCGGAACTTGTGAGTGAGATCTCTGACGCCAGGGTAATTGGTCTCGGGAAAATCAATGGATTTGGCGAGTGAGATAGTCGCATCTGTCGAGGCTCTTGGACGGTACATGTAGACTCTTCTCTCCTCTCCTCTGCTCTCTGTGTTTCACCAAGGGCGGGGCTAAACTCCCCCCCCCCCCCCTCAGCTCCACACACACAGACACACACAGCTACAACTACAGTGTTATTGCTGTTGGCGTGTGAACATAGACCGTATAAAAATAATGGACCATGACGTCACCCATTGGTTTGTGGTCTCCCATTTTGAAGCCTCGAGTTTGGCATTTTGACCGTTGCCATCTTGGTTTTTTGGAGCCAGAAGTGATAAAAAGTGACCATATTTGGTCAAGAGCATGGAGCTGGGGAGGAGCTTCCCAGGGTCCAACTACAGCGTACCACCATGGTGAACCTTTTCAATCACAAGGTAGCCACGCCCTAAAGCATACCCTGCTTTATTGTCTATTTTACTCTAAATAGGGCCATAATTTACAAAATGAACATCATGCTGTATTGAGGAAGACTTGAAACTAGTGGTTAAGACTATAAACTCATTGGGAAAATGTTTACTGAGGTAATAAATCAAGTGAGAAGAGTTATTTTCTCATAGACTTCAATACAAACGGACTTCTTTTTGGAGCAAGTGGAGTCACCCCCTGCTGGTGAGTAGAGAGAACGCAGGTTTAAGGTAATTCCACATTGGCTTCACTTCTCAGACCTGGAACTACTATGCTTGCGTGCAAATGAGTACGTACTTCCACTTACACAGAGGACGTCAGTTGAGTAGGTGGTCCTTAGATGGGGCCCAGGACACACTGCCTACACACTGCTAAAAAAATGCAGCCCAGACCACCTCTGAATGTAGTCTGAGCGATCGGATCTCAGTGTGTCCTCAATGCGTCTCGGCTGCTTTCACACCTGTATTTAGAGTTGTCCACTTGTATTCAGATCACCCAAGACGCACTTTAATGCCAGGTGTGCAGCCACTGATATTTTCACCTGAGGCTGAACTTGACATTGGCTGCGGACCTGACTGGACCCAACTCAGTGCAGTTGGCAAAAATATTGCTGAGAAGTGTGACCAGGACTGCAGCTACCACTGAGGTCATGTCCTCTGTATTTTTTATTCCATTTTTTTTAATGTGGGAGGTTTTAGCAACCTTACAATGTACAATTAAAAACTTGCACATAGTGGGTGTTTTATAAGCTGATCCCAGTATTTTTGGATGCAATATATTTTAATTTGACTACTTTTAGTCCAACAAAATAATAAATAAATTAAGGCTTCAGTATTTCTCCACCATAATTTCAATTCCAACAGTTTAGAGAGGGATGTTAAACACCATTTAGACATTCATGTTGGGAAATAAAAATTACAAAAAATATAACTGAACAATTAACTATAAAAATTTAATTACTTACTTACTTACTACAAATTTGTGTTTTTTAAATGTAAATTATATTTTAATTCATTTTTGTATCTAATGATGTTATATAAATACTTTTTAAATGAAAATTAGCAAATGATTTTGGGATGTCATGAGGATTTCGACTCAGTATTACTTTTTTAATTTATGTATTTATCTATTACTTATTTAATTATGTATTTTTAGCCACACAATCAGCTCTAGGGATGGTAAGTCCACCACTCTGACTGAAATATCGCAACAATTACTGGATGGTTTGCAAATAAATTTAACTCAGAGTACCTAGAAGATTAATCCTAATAACTTTGGTGATCCCCTGCCTTTTCCTCCATGACGCTGACATCTGTGATTTTGAGTGAAATGAACTATTGGATGGATTGCCATGTGATTCGGTACATTCATGTCACCCTCAGGACGAATTGTAATAACTTTGGTGATCCCTTCACATTTTCTCTTGCACCATCATCAGGTGAAAATCTGTGTTTAGTGCTAACAATTATGTCATTAGCAAATGTTAGCATGCTAACACACCAAACTAAGATGGTGAACATGCTTAACATGATCATGTAGGCGTTGATATTTGAGTATGTAAGCATGCTGAAGTTAGCCTTTACCTCAAGCCATTGTCTATCACCCCAAAGAGCTGCTAGAATGGCTGTAGACTCTTGTCTTGTTATTTATTTATCAGCAAACTTCCACACGTAAAGCTTGGTTTCGCATGAGATTTCTTGGTTTGTGGTCAAATCAAGTCAAAAATGAGTCAAGCTTCTGGGATACAGTGAGCAATATTTGTTTAGCTAATTTAGGGTTGGTTTATGCTTGGTGATGACGTGTTGTCCAACGACGTCAGAAATCAAAGGTTTTTGGTTTCACTGTCTCTCCGAGAAGACATTCAGTGTTGCACTTGGTTGTTCACATGAAAAGTGACAACCAAGCGCAGTTGTATCCAAGGACAACAATACCAAAGGATACATATTAGATTTGTGTAATCCAAAAATCCCAAGAGGTATTACCCTTAGATCTCTGTAGTTTATTTATTTCATATTGGTCGTGGCCCAGTTCAAATTGTGGAGAAAACCCAGTGCTGCCATACTCTCAGAACCTTTATCTGATGTGTATGAACAGCAATAAAATACTTAGTAAAGTGGATATTTATAATTATTTTACCTGAGTGTAATGGCTGTATTCCTTTGTGGCCTCTTTTAATAAGGAACTGATTTGTCATAGAAAATAAATTGTGACAAGTGGAATCAGGTTGGTAACTTGATTTCTGTAACCCTACCGTCATCTCTTACTCTGTTCAACATGACAGCTTTCTATAGTGCTGGCCTTCATTTTTCAAAAAGGTCATTGATGATGCAGGGACACATCAGCATACATCTGATCCAGTGACAGCTGTGCCTGGGAGCCATCTCTCTCACAGCGCAGACCAATTAGAGAGGGTCTTGTATCAGTCAGAATCAAATAACATCTCATCAAAACGCCCGTCTGTTTTTGATTCCCCAAGAGAACCAGGGTTCTCCCCAGATCCCATCTCCATCACCCCATGCCTCTTTTGGCCTCTGCCAATATATATTTTATTTTTTCAAACACCCACCCACATCTTACCACCGCATACGGTTAACAGATATGCACTCACATCCTCACACACACACATGCTGACACACAAGAACACACACTGCCCAGGGCAGTGTGGGACAGTGCAGGTAACCAACCCAATTAACACCTTAATGAGGCGGTCCCCAGTCATAGTCTGACTTACTCTACATGCACAGCAGAGCACACAGCTCTCATATTCCTGGATACAGCATGCAGGCATCTTATGGACCAGCTAATGGGCCGCAGCTGGATTCTGCTGCTTAGGTTGTTTTAAAGGAGAGCCATCCCGAGTGAACTATTGATTCTAGCCAGACAGGTAAATTTACAGAGGCATAATCCAAATTGTCAATAGTGAAATACATGTACAAACAGTATTATTGAACCATTTGCATTGACTTCAGAGGCCGTTTTGTCAAGTCATTACACATTTCCTATCTTCCTGCGTGCTTCGGAACACAAATAGCTGGTAATTTAGAGAGGCTTTTAAAAATTGTATCTGTATTTATTTTTATGAGCCCTGCCTGAAAAAAATGTATTATTTTATGAAAATCTACAAATTGAAGAGTAAAAATAGAGGGGTTTTTTTTCCTGATTTTAAAATGTAAATAACAGAATTAAGAAGTCATAATCATCTATGATGATTACCGCTGGACCGCAGGTGTGTTCAGCATAAACAGCCAATTGGCCTTTTCACAGAAGACATTTTGACATGTCACAGGAGGACAAGCACAGGTGTAAATAATAAATTAATGACAGCAGAATGCCATGTAGCTGCTTGCTCACTGTCACACTCTCATGGCTTACTGGGGCACTTGAATAAAACAGAGCCATCATTAATGTTATAATTAACATCTGTGCTTTTCTTACTTTAACAAGTCAAAATGTGTATTTGCATTACACCTACTATCCCACAGCGCTTCGGGTCAATTTGCTCGCATCCCATTTAATATGATTACGGACAAACTTGGTTTTGCATCCACCACCTTCAGTGGGTGTTCAACCACTAAATGAATGTTTCCCACTGTCTTACATTGATTATATATTTAACAAGGGTTTTTTTAATCACTTAGACCTTGTAGAGAGCAAAATACTCACCAGGGAATTGTGTAAAATAAGCCTTTTACTTTTCGAGTTTGGGCTCCATATATAAATTAAATGAATCATTGCTCTCACTAAATAGTATTTTTGTTATATATGCATGAGGTGGGTGACAGTAGCTCTGATCATTTTCATTCTTGTAACGGTTCATAAAGAGACCCGTCAAGGTGTTATCCATTCATGGATCATGTAGGAAGTGTTAAATCCAGCATTTCTTCTTTGCGTATCACAAAGTTGTGGACAAATAGAATAATTAGCACTCTGAAGTACATGAAAAGAAGAAGCGTGTAATGGAGTGAGTTGCAATGTTCTTTGGGAATTTTCTCAAATAAGCAAAGATTAAGAAAAGCAGCAGAGCAAAGTCACATGCACTGCATGAATCCTTGATTAAATTTCATTTTGTAACAGTTTAGCAAACCTAGCAGAACCCCTGAATACTATTATTAGTTTTATTAGTATGAAAGTATCATAGTATCAGTACTTAATAGGATGAAGGAAGCAGAGGAAGAATGTTGGACTCGAAGTTTTAGATCTTAAGGAAACTTTGAATCTCTTGCTCGTGATCAAAGAGGAAGTCTAACTCACCCTGAGCTTTAATTCAGCCAGTTGTTCTCTCCTCAGAGTTGGAGTACAAGTTTGCCTAGAATAATAATAGCACCTTGATGAGGCTCTGTGCCGCACACAGCAGCATTAGCGCAGGCAGTTTGATTCATGGCTCTGACAAAAATCCTCTTGTTTATGATCACACAACATCTGTTGATGGTGAATCACTCCTTGTAATCAGCATTCTGCTGCCATTTGATCATTTTATCAGTCACAACATTGTGTGTCTGAGTGTGTGTGACAGAGAGCAACACAACACAGTACAGTCCTCGCAGTTCATTTACTTTTGTGTACAACTGCGCTAATAACAAACAGCACATGGTTATGTATGTGTGCGTGTTTGTGTGTGTGTGTGTGTGTGTGTGTCTGCGCTGGGATCACTTCCAGCATAGATTCAGTGTCGAACGAATAAAGCCATAATCAGCGTGCACACTAGCTGCTGAGGACTCGTGATGGTGGCAGTTTTCTCTCAACAAAGCAGATAAACATCAATGAACAAACATCCTCCACTGCCATTAATTAGAATGTACCAACTACCAAAGATGGTGATGTAGCAGCTCGAACAAATAAAGCTGGAGTCTGACCCTGAAAATCGGAACCTGACTGTTATCCATTTGTTTTTGAAGTGAGAGCTTGTGCTGCTGCCACTTCTAATTCCAAACACTAATTCAAAGAGGATTCGTAGGCATTTTTTCTAGGTCAAACATCACAACTTTGAAATGCCTTTTTCTTCCCCTCCTCCCCTTGCTGTGAGGTTTTATATATATAATTTTTTGGGGGTGGGGGGAAGGGGGGGGGGGGGGGGGGGGGCATTTCTGCTTTACCAAGTTGCACTTCTGTTGAAAATGACAAGAGGAGACCAAGCTGTAAAGGTTACAAAGTGGAGCAGAACATGACTCAAAAATTCTGCACAAGTTGGCCGTCTTGATCCCAAAGAAATACTTATTACGCTCAGAGGCACTGCTTTTCTGATGTCTTTTTGTTTTTCGTGTCCGTCCACCAAGATGTCTTACCACTAAATCTTCTTTGGTTCCCCATAGAGCCATGAGACAAAAACCAGAATGCCAAGTGAGGCTGTGGGACCAAATATAAGAGACCTTGATCCAGAAGGGCTTAGCCAGAGTGTGTCGAGTCAGAAGAGTGTCGCAGGCCCCCAACTGCCTTCTCTCTCTGAATGATGTCTTTATCCTTCTCTCTCTCCTCTGTGAATAATGTCTTTTCTTGTCTCTGTTCTTGTGTATGTGAACAGTGCGATGTGAGTCTCCCCCGTGTGCTTGTGTAGTCTGTCCTCCTGCCAGGTCTCCATGTCGATGAAGGTCGCGTGGCACAGGTCCTGTTCTGTTCTGGTGGCACCTGGAAGCTGCTTGGCATCCTCTTCATCACATTCTTCATATTTATTATTAATGCATTATAATTTTGTTTTCCTTTTCAATGATGTATTCTGTAATTTTTGTTATATTCTGCACACCCGGTCAGTCTGTGCTGGGACAAGGATCCCTCCTCTGTTGCTCTTCCTGAGGTTTCTTCCATTTTTTCCCCTATTAAAGGGGTTTTTAGGGAGTTTTTCCTTATTCGAATCGAGGGTCTGAGGACAGAGGATGTTGTATTGCTGTACAGACTGTAAAGCCCCCTGAGGCAGATTTGTGATTTGTGATATTGGGCTATACAAATAAAATTGACTTGACTTGACTTGTGTTATTGTGTGGGTGTTTTTTTTTTCTTATTTTGCCAACATGTTGGTGCTAAATGATCACCTCTGTGGTGTTTTGCAATGCTCCGCCCCGCAATCACTTCAGACCAGTGTCACATTTACTTTGACATGACTGGACTGGCAACAGCTGCCACAACCACAAGCATGGGCCCTTCCACTGAGATGAGTAAAAAGACTATAAATAACAGAATGAAGGTTTATGTGTGGAGACACACATATGCAAATTCATCAGATTTGTTCTATACCGCAGTGCGATCAAGGTTAATTTGGTACCGACGAATGCTGCTCTCCAAGCCTAATCACTGGCACGAGAAATGTTTAAAGTGGAGCTAAAATAAAAATGAATTTCACAAGAAATCAGTATTTATATCCTTGCTGATTTTACTTGTGTGCTTGCACTTGTTTCAAAATTTTAATTACCGTACATTGCTGCTCTCCAGGAGGTGTTAAGTTTTCGTTCCGATTGATGATGTAAGCATTTGATTGGTGGAATATCTGTGTGGGCGTTCTCTAAATATAGTTTGCAACTTCACTTCAATTACAACTTTGGGGTGCTGAAGTTGTTAGCCTTGCTCAGCCCCTATCAGGGATTTCAGTACCCCCTACGTTACTCTGAGACTCCATAACTCACACCATGTAACGTACAGACTGTTGTGAGTTTTGAGAGTGTGGTCATCTGCCATCACCATAAACAAATGAATGAAAGAGAGACAGCTAATACTAATTAGACAAGTAACATGTCTAATTAACATTCATTAGGAATCACTGCTAACATTAGCAAGCTAAGCTAACTAGCTTCCACTTTCCGAGTGGAATACAAACTTAACAGCACAATAGGTCATTGAATGTTGAATTTTGTAAAGGGACAGACAATGTCTAATGGTAAACGACCAGCTTTATGATTGTTGAAAAGGGGAAAAAACGTTGTGTATCAAAGTTTGGAGGCTATGCAGGGCAACTTGTAGCACACCACAGAAGCACGTCTCCGAGTTTATTTACTTATACAAAAAGAGAGGAGAATTCAAGTTTCAGTCAGACTCCAAGGGCATTGGTGAGTGTTAGAGACTTTACATTGTTTTTTTAATGAAGGACAAAGCTGTCAAGGTGCAGCTCAGTCCAGTCTTCCTAATCCAAAGTTATACACAAAACACCCTCCAAAGTGTAACCCAGCAGTTTTCTTTTCCCCTTCCCAACCTTTTAATACAAGGGTGTCACGCTCCTAAGCAAATAGCACATAGAAGATCTAGAGCCACTACTATCTTGCAAGTTAGACAGTATCTTAGAAATAAAAACTACAGATCCAGCCGTAAAGGAAAAAAAGAAACCTGTCTTCCACTTTCTTGATTTTTCTGTTTCTGTAGGTACCACTTGTGTGTTTAGCCAGTGTGGCTACTGATGCTGTGTGCCCAGTTCTGCTATTTATTCTAAACAAACCACTGTTGCTGCTACCAGAAACATAAAATTCATTACTGCTTGCACACCCAAGGGTTTTTCCCGGGAAACAGCGACCCACTTATCAGTGTTTACAACAGCAAATACAAAAGAAAAAAAAATGGAAATGACTTTTATTTATATTAAAACGTCACATATTATTGCCTGCGTTTTCACTTTCATGCATGGCCAGGCTCGCAGACACTAAATTTACAGTAAAACATGACTGGAACCAAAGCACTACCCTGGGAACTCTGCAGTCGATCAGAATGATCCTCTGAGGTCTATGTTTAGACATGAGAAACCCCTCAGGCTGAGGAGGTTTGTTTTGTTCAACAAGGAATACAGTTAAACTACACCATGATGAAAGTGTGTCACACACACAGCATGGCACCCAAAAGATCATAGAAAAGCAGCATGCTGACAACATTGGCAGCAGTATAGTATTAGAAAACATAGCAATACAACTGTTGACAAATCCTATTAAGGCATTTGCCAGGTATTAAAGTACTGTATATGCTACAACTGATTTATAAACTGACTCCTCTGCAGTTCTTTCCTCAACTCAAGTTCATTCCCATGTAACCACCGTAAAGTTTGCTTTGGTACAAGTGAAAAATACTTTGTGGTGCATTTTGGACACTTGTATAAATAGAGAAGAACAGAGAGACAAACAAAAGAGAATTCATCATGTAAAACTACTCATTGTACAAACTTTTGTATTTCTGTTTTGCATCACTGTTGTTTATTGGATTACTCAGATTGTTCCAGTAGAAGTAAGCTGTAAATACTACTTACTGTAAAGTAGGGTATTTGCTGGAAAAAAACAGCAAATTTCCATAGACACAAATTGCGCAATTTAACTTTTGACAAAATGGTTATAAATTAAAGGGTCAGTTCACCTTTTTAATTGTCAAATTTCAGTCAGTTTCCATGCTTTAAGCACCACAAGTTCAATTCCAATCAACTCCATTGTATTGGGGTGGAAGCAAAACAGTTTTTAACATGTAAACATTGAGGTGCACTGTGATTGAAGCAGAACAGAAATAGAGGGCAAAGAAGTATATATTGTTCATTTTTTTAGATCCAAGCTGCTGTGGTTGACACACGTCAACCCGCAATCATGCAAGTCGAGATGCCAATGTACACCCACACACTTGTTGGTGCGGGTGTTGTGACGCACATCATATGCTGCCCGCTAAGCAAACGCGGCCGTGCTGGGCCTTGTCCCTGCTTACTTGATATTACCAAAGTTGTCTCCAAATTTAGCATTATCCCTTTGGATCATTTCTATGGCATGTTAACCATACAAAGCTTAAGTTAGCTCACTTCAACATTCAGTCGATTTGGACAAAATAACATTACTGTACCCATAGTCAAACACAAGCATTTCTAGTAGCAGCATTTGAAAACAAAAGGGCCTTACCTAATTATGAGCAGACACATGTGGTCAAGCAGGGTCCTGCATCAAGAACAGGCGGATTTGCTTGGCCTGGCAGAGAAGAGAGCAAGATGACCAAGCAGCAGGGGCAGCCTGTGGCACAGGCCACGTAAGCGGTTGCCTAGGGCGCCAAATAAAGGAGTTTTGACCAACTACAGTACAGATCTTCCTCAGGTCTTCCTTTGCCTGAGGAAGATCAACAGTAGTTGGTCAAAACATTGCAAATATAGAAAAGGGAGCTCTGATTCAGTGTGTGGGTACTCCTTGCATCTAGTTTCTTTCTCTTTCCCCATTGACTTGCATGGATTTTCCTCTGGTTTGATTTTCAAAGATTTACTGGTCAGTCAGTTTTCACCCAACAGCCACCAAACATCATGTGCTACCTCCGGCAATGCCACCAAACATTCATTGAACCCCCACTTTGACCCCCTCTTGCCTTTTTTAAGGACTGGGAGGACTTTGTCTGGGCTGGACGTACCATGATTGCACTTCATTTTAGTGTGAGTTAATTTTTGAAGTTCTAGTACTGGAGGAACTATTGTTGCACTTTTATGGGGCTCCTTTCTAAAATCTCGCCTTTGACACCAACATAGTCACGCAGCCCTGACACTCAGATGGTTTCAAAATGAAACTGAAATTATCTTTTCAGTTCAGTTCTAAACTCTTTCCTGATTGTATTGTTTGAACTTTAACAGACAGTTTTGGGTTAACAGCTCACATCAAGCTTGGTGTAGCAGAGATACAGCAACAACAACACAGGCAAAAAGCAGAAAGCAGTGAAGCAAAATGTTTTTGGAGGGCAAGAGCCATTCAAAATGACATTCTGTCTGTTCTAAGCTTTACCGATGCTGGATCTCTCAGCCTCAGGCTAGATGCTGCCTCAGAGGAGACAGCTCATCAAGATGAGTGACAGGTGTTGGGGTGTGAACTTGACCAGTTGAGCAGGAGGAGGAGGGCGGAGCTGACGATACACTTCTGCCTCAAGGCAAAAAGTTACATCTCGTAACTAAGTGTTATCATGATCATTTAAGAGGTTTTTACTCTGAAGATCCAGTGGTGAAGTTTGTCCGGTACCAAACACCTCATCCCACAGTGGGTAAAATGGCGCTGTAGTTCCTAATTTTGTTGTTTTAAGTGAGTCACGCATTAAGGTAGAGGACTTCATCCCAAGGGCAGCATGGTACAGAAACAGGTCCAGCTTTGTAATGAGGTAAAAATTACAAAGCTTCTGTGACCCTATTCAGATGCCAAGGGCTTTATGGCTTTATGTGCCTATTTATGACCACTTCCTGGGTGCAACTGAGAGGAGGGGTGGAGAGCGCGGGGTGCCACTGTGGCTCTATCACTCTATTAACAAAGAGAGGACACACAGCAGAGCAGCACATTCATCATCTAGCCAGCAGCCGGCCCTGTGGAAAGGACAATACACATTGCTCTGAGCTCACATTTCCTTGTGGTGTCGCAGATGTGTGTGTGTGTAGCTGATGGTGTTAGATCCCTATGTAGTTGAGGTAAGTGATGGCGACATCCCACAGATCCTCTCCAGACAGCTGGGAAAACTCTAATGAGCCTGTGAACCTGCTGAGAAGTGTGTGTGCACATCTGTGTGTGTGCGGTTGTGTATTTACCTGGATGTGTACACAGTCCTGTGCTTTCAAATCTGCAATTCTTATCCCAGGACTCAATAAAAATAGAACACTTTTGGAGTGATACATCTCTTATGGTTAGAAAAACCAGCTCTTCATATTCCCTAAATATAAATACAAAATGAAATCCATTCCATCTGAACCACAACATCAACCGTCTCCCTTGGTAACATAAAATCTTGCCTTCTTTCCCGGCAAACCATAAAAACCAGTTGGTGATAAACACTGTTCATGCAGCAGTTTGTTGTTGATACAAACTGTGTGTGTGTGCGTGTATGTCTGTGTGTGGCTTTAGTTGTGTGTCATTCATGACAGCCACCCAGCAGGAGGGGAACACACACTCCATCTTGTGACCTTCGCGGGTGCTAACGTCGTTGCCATGGCAGCACGGCTTGATGCTTTCTGACAGGTCTGATTTGCCCTTGACAGAAATACGGCTGCAGGCCTTGCATCTCCCCTTGTCCTTGTCTCATATACAGTATATACAGTGTCACATTAACACACACACACAAACACATTCACACACATCCATATGCCCACACACATGCTTTCATGCAGTTACAGTTAAATTACATTTTAACTATATGCGCTCTTGGCTAGCTTCCCAGCTGCGAGGCCCCCTGCTGGCCTGTTACAGCTCGAGACTAAAGTGAGACGAAGCCGTTTGAAGAACAGAGACTTTACACATTCACACTCCATCTATCCTCCCTCCTTTTCTCTCTTCACTCGACTTCCCCTTGTGACTCTTTATCTTGGGCTGGTTCACAGGCTAAAGGTTCAATAAGGGTTGGATGGAATCACAGGATGGGGGGGTTGTGACTTCACATCCCAGCCACTAGTGTAGTGAGTCATGAGAAGATATTTCACTATGTAATAGATGGTGGTGTAGTGAGATAACCTGATATATCTGATGATGGTGCAAAGCGCGCGCACACACACACACGCACACACGCTTACACACACACATACATACACCACTTCCACTATCCTCCCTGCTCTTAATCTCTGTCTGGGCCGCATGGGGACCCTGAGTGCACCTTACTGACGTTGACAAAGCGCTACGGGTGTTTTTGGCAGTCGTCCTCTCCTCACCTCCCCCCTCAGTTACCTGCTCACCACTTCATCAAAACCACGGGCACCAAAATGGCGAGGGATCCATCAACTTCCCACGCTGAGAGATGATGTCATCAACGAGGGACATCTCTTGGGGGATTGTTGCTGATAGCTGACATGGATCAGAACCGAGTTAAGCAGCCTGCAGTGCTGCCGAGGGAAACGAAAAACATAGTATCAACTAAACCTGGATGTAAAAATATCTGTGCTTATTTTATCTTTATTCACAGCAATACAAGAAAATCTTTGCTGTCAGTGGATGTGAAAGCTACTATTTCTATGCTCGCTCTATCTATGTTAGCTGTGATATATCAAATAAGTATCACAGACATGCACAGACTATACATTGGACTGTGTAAGAAAATGAAGAAGCTTTTTATTTTGTTTAAAAGTTTAAAAGTTTTTTGAGTGTTAAGATTTTTCACATCCCATGGAGTGAAACTAATAGAACCTTTAAAATAAACATTTGTATTCTCACTGAAATAAAACAAAACCAAAATACAAAAAAAATAAAAAATAAAATAATCCAACAATATTTACTGTGGGCCCCAAGGACAAAACACATAAAGTAGAAGTGGGAAAGCACAAACATGAGAAGACAAGCAATCCAAAAGCATAACCTATATGAAAACACACGAATGAAAGCACAGACACTGAGGGGAATAAAGACCAAATCTAGGAATGGTACAAATACCAAAACATACATAATTCTAAAAGATAAACAACAGAAATGTACAACAACCCTACTGCATAAACACCCCAAAAGTGAAGGAAACCCGGTAGAAGTCAGAGACTATGCAAATAACAGACACACAAGAGCAAAGAATTTAAAGTTTATTTGAAATTTACATTTTTAAGAAATAGCAAGCATCTGCACAACTGTTGGTTAATAGCAGTGTTGGGTAATTTACTTGAAAAATGTAATAATTCATTACTAATTACTCAATGAAAAAGTCAGTACGTTATTTTACTAATTTCTCAACAGCAGAAGTAATTACTTGCATTACTTGTGAAAATCCTTACTCAACCCAGAGCCTTCCCACAACTCCGAAAAACTACAATAACTACTTGTTGCGTTGTATTTAACACATGTAGAAATAGAAAACAAGACACAGTGGTTAAATGAGCAACCAGTCTTTGTTTTGGATGTACTGACCTTCGACACGCTAGCTCTAGCTAGCTCTACAGAAGTCCTGTCCTCAGTGAGGCTGCAGGGTTCATACACTCTCCAACTCTGAATGACACCTCCTGAATGTAAGCTAACTGGTCTCTAGCCAGCCAGCTAAGAAGATAACTTTGCACTCATAAGGGTTTTTTCCTACTTTTTTGGCAGACGTTAACTGCCTCCCTCCACCTCTACTCCCCACCAAGCTAACGTACCAGACTACAGTCACCCACCAGTACACAGAGAAGAAAATGATGTCAACCCCACCACCCAACTTCCAATAAGACAGGAAATAAGCCAACTGGAATGTATTTACTGAATTTCAAACTGTAATCCCTTACACTACTCTTCACCTAAAATTACTGTCCAGTGTTGGATACGAGCTAGCAATAGCTCTAACCCATAACCACTAATAGAGTTGTGAAGTGGGATGTGCTGCTGGTTTTCTCATTCTCTGCTTTTTAAAATTTTCAATTTTGCTTCTGAGAAATCGTGTTTTCATTTTGGCATGGTGGACAGGTCTAAATACTATAATATCCATGAGCCACAGCCACCAGTGAGTGGTAACAAACTTTAAAAATTCATTGAATTTGTGAACAAAACACGGCATGGTTTCTGAATTAATCCAAAACTTACAGAGAATGCAAAAGTAAAATGATTTAAACCGCAGATTGTATTATCTATTTTCCACACACCATAAGCTTTTACCTGCTGTTAGTGGCACACGTTACAAAAGTTTCTTGCCAAAATGCACCCTGGAACTCATAGTTAACTTCTACCCTTAAGTTTTCATGTATAAAGGCTTGTACCTTTGACTTTTTTTTAATCATAGAACCAGACATTTTCTAATACAGTTTTTAATCTTTGTACTGATACGTCTACTGGGAGCCCAAGAAGTGCTCTAACTGTGAGTCACACAACATCGTCTATGGGAAAAATTTATGGGATTTTTACTTTCAGAACCATGCAGGTACACCTGAAATATGCTGTCACACTTAATAACTCTATTAAGTTCAAACTTTACAGGTAGCTTGACGGAAAGTGTTAAAATTAATAGCTGTATGAAGTGATGCTAACTGGTTCGCTAACATTACTTAGTTACTGCTGTTATTGTCCATGTTAGCCGGTCACAATCCTGCTATTACTGGGCCTAGTTCATGTTGTGCTCTTAATTAGACCTTTTTAGACATTTTGACTTGTCATAGCAGGAAAAGAGCAGGTGTTACTAATTTAAAAAAAACCTTAACAATGGTGCCATGCACAGTACCAGGGCACTACAGCTGGCACACTTAAAATCAGTGCATGATTGTTAGTAATGTTATTGATTACACCTGTGCTTTTCCAGCTATGACAAGGTAGTATTTGCTATGAAAAAGTTCTATTATAGCAGTTCAAATAAATATTGTTACTTGAATTTGTTTACCTCCAGCTGCCTTTTTGGTACATCCTTTTGGTCTTGCATGTGTTTATCTGCATTTATTCTGTGATGCATTTTCTTCCGAGCTTTCCTATGATTTCTTGGGTTTTATAGTATGTCCTTTGCTTGCTTTATATTATACATTTATATTGCTTGCCACCATAGAAAGCATATATTGTACTGATATCAATTTTTCCCTTCACTTTTTAGAGTTAGAGCCAGTGCTTCTTGCATGTCAGCTCAACACGGTTTATTCCATCAGAGTAAATATTCAAAATGAGTTAATCAAATTCCTGCTCTTTGACCAACATGCGACATCCTCCCCAGCTGCTACGGCATGTTTCAGTTAGAATTTCCATCAATTACCATCTTTTTGTGTGTTACAGTCTTTGAAGTGGACCACCTGTAAAACAAGTAACAAACAGTGGTCCTCCGCAGGACTTTGACATGTACATGATCAGTACATGACTATGTACTCTGTGTTATTGTGTAATCTCTTTCCATAGCTGCTGTAAATCCTATTTGAGGCAATGTACAACACGTTAAGGCTCCCTAAGTCCTCTTGCCTGACACTCATCCTGAATTTGCATTTTGCCTTTCTCTTCATTATTCAGGCCGTATCTGGTGTTCCTGTGGTAACTCTCAGCGATACAGCTGCAAATGATTGCCAAAATGTCTTAACTCATCAGAGCACACTCATCTAAGCATACATTATCCTTTTCATAAATGCCTTGTGCACTTTATGGGAGTTTTTTTGAGGTGTATTTGTTATATGGAGGTTTATTTGTTGTTACCTGTGTACCTGTATACCCTGCTCCTGTATATCATTTTACTTTCCCCTCTTTACAAGAAGAATTTGGAATCCCCTCTCCATTCTTCAGCCCCTTAATTGACATAATTACAGGATTACAGTGTAAAGCCGCAACTCTGTCACTCCCGGGCTGCACCCGGTGAGGTGACAGTGCCGAGGCGGGATCCACACACCGCCTCTCGGTTTGACACCAACATCCAGGAGGACAACAAAGATAAGGACAGCTAGAGGGAAAACCCTCGTTCTGACAAGAGCAAATTAACCTGCTGTGCCCGACAGAGAGCTGCCGCTATCTCCTCTCTTTGCCCCATTCATACCTCCTTCCTCCCTTGTTTTCATCCTCCTCTCCTGTGGGCTTCTCCTTTGGAAAGTTTGCTTTATTTTTTTCCTGTCTGTTTTGAATAAATGTGACTTAAGAGCTGATGTGTGGTCAACAACTGTAGTGTCCAACCTCTGCTACCTCTAACTTGTCCCTCACACTCAGTTAGTTCCATTTACCAAATTAAACTCCTTTAAAGATACATTTAATTTCCCTGCAAGATGACCATTAACTCGTTCACAGTCTGCCTCTCCCTCTTCCACCGTCCGTATCTTTCATTCTCTCTCTATCCCTCTCTCGTTATTGGCGTAGCAGCGCAATAGCCTCAGGCGTCTCACCTGGTGTGGGTCATTACTAATCATATCCTGGAGCTAAATTGACTAAAATGGCATCTTTATCAGGCCTTTGTTGTCCATAATACCTCTGCAGCACCCCAGGCATGGATTAAAACCTTACATATCTGAAGTTATCTGCTGCTGCCAAAGTGTGTGTATGTGTCTGTTAGTGTGTGTTTGGCCCTCTTCATCTCGGGGGAGCCCTGGCGAGAGGTTATATAGAGCAGCATGTTGGCAGGGGGAAAACCTATCGCCACTCATACATACATGTATCTGATGTGTGTTTGCCTGGCCGTGTGCACAGGGAGGACCCGCAGCCTCCTGTCTAATTAAGAACAGCAGATTGTTTAATAGAAGTGCTTGTTGGTCTGTGTGTTAACATGTCACATGACGTCCCTTATCATCCTGTTTTAAAGGCCTTTACTTTGCCCTCTGTGCTGAAGTCTCTAAGCTACAGACAGACACAATCTCTCAACATGACCTCTACTGTCAATACAGAGAGACATGTTGTTCGTTTGTCTCTCCCTTCCACTGCCTCTGCAACGTCTGCCCTCGCTTTGTTGTCATCCTCTGTAGCTAAAGCTCTCACTCAGCTCTTGCTAATCACAAAGATACACATTAGTTGCATGTGTGTGTCTAGCATACAGGCATACAGAGCATTGTGCACACACACATTAATGAGAGATTGATGAAATTCTACAGGTGAGGACCGGACTGTGTAACTAAACAAAGTCTGTGTGTGTGTGTGTGTGTGTGTGTGTGTGTACTATCCTGTTGAGACAAAAACACAGAGAGACTCGTGGACAGATCAATTGTTCTGTCAAACCAAATGCGCTTTACTGCTTGCTTCCATTGTTGTTGCATTTACAGTTGATACAAATCAGGCCAGGAATAATGATAAGCAGCCGGTATCCCAGGTGTGATCGGTTACTGTCACAGTTCATGTACAATATTTGAACTTTTCCCTTTTCGTTACCTGTTCTTCCCTCGCCTCCTGTAAACTGATCAAACTCCATGCCAAGCTTCACTGCCTCTCATAGAATGTGACTTGTAGCACAGATGGGTCGTACACTGCGGGATTGTTCTTAAATGTAAATCAATCTGACACTACTCACGATGAGAGGTAATCTGATGTGATAAGAAAGGTTGTTCAAAAATGTTTTATTGATTATTCCTGCTTGTACTGGATGAGGTTACCACTGAAGACACAAGTTGTGTCCCAACTGTGTTATCATACTATTTATAGTAATACACTCATCTCTGCATGGTATACTGTATTTAATGCATAGGAAGTTAATATACTTTTACCAACAGGAAATGACAAAGATGTGCACTGATAGACATCAGTCACATCTGAAAAGTGTTCATACAGAGTTAATACTTTCTTTTTTGTTTACAATAACCTCAGAGCTGTTTCACCATTATCCACAATTTGTTTATTTTTTGTTATTTTGGCTGTGACATGCTCCCCAATAACTGTTTTGCATTGCATCGTGGGGCAGTAGTGTATAATGTAAAGTGTATTTGTCCCAAATGGTACAGAATATTCAGTTCAGTAGGCAGCTTTCTTGGGTTTGATTTGTACTGTGAACCAAATAATTACTGTCAAATTAGCCAAATACACTAATTAACCAAGGCCTACAGTACATCTTTACACACTGTGAAAACCTTAAACTGTAGTGCGGGCTCTAATGGCTGATTTATGTTATATTATAAAAGGTAAGTAAAGTTCTAAATGCTGCATTTGTCTTAATGGACTTTTTTTTTTTACCATATGACTATGTTTGAGTGCCAAACTTTTCACAATAAGAAGAATTATGGCCAACAAGTCGATGTTTACATTTTCAATATAAATGACAAAAATATGATCTTACACACTATCTGAAAACATACCAAACCATGACCCCAAAATCAAGGAACGTACCAGACTGTGGATTTATATCAAGTGAATTTATTACAAATATTGATATGTTTGACTACACGTTATTAGGTCTTGTTTCTTTATATATTAAAACCTGTTTAGAATGAGTATGTATCATGAAATTACGACACTCAACACAGTTGTATTGGGTCTATAAACTGTGGATTGGCCATAGTCTGTCCAACTGGGGATAAAATCAGTGTCCTTACTGATGCCAACACCATATCACTAAAACATGATGTCAATTTTCTTCCCAAAATACCCCTGAATTAATCATAAATGAACAGCAGGTTCCCTCGCTTTGTCAGACTGAAGGCGAAACGAACACGGGCATAAAGTCTCAAAATATGTCAGAACCACTGACTGTTTGCTCAAGATTTTTTGGGATTGAATATGGATTTCTCACTAAAGATTTTGGGATTAATGTGGATTTCTGTGTATCTCACATCTACATATTGCAGTCTCAATCTTCAATCTGTCACAATAAAATAGCCCAGTGTCTGTCCACAATGTCAAAACAACTGCATACACTGTGTTTATTTCTTACCTAAGCACTGGAACGAATGATGAACAAGTTCCTAAATTATAAAAACAAATTTATGAGGGGCACATGAAGACACAATTAGTCATAAAAAAAAAAGCTACCAAATTCTCTGATTGTTTGAGAGTGCTGTTGGCTCCAGCATGTAACAAAAAATGTTGGTTTCAGGCCACTGGCGACTTGGCAAAAACAGGTTGTGCGTTTATCCATTCCTCTCTTCTTTTTTTTTTTTTTTTTTTTCTCAACGCTGGTTTTGGTCCAGTTCTGGGAACACACTGTGAATGTTCAAAAAACTTCTGAAGGCAACCGAGTGCCTCTTCGCGTGAGAAACACACAAGACATATACTTAACCGTGCTCAACAAGGGGGTCATAATCCTCTTGACACAGCCACTTTAGGAGTATAGGAGCAGGCCTACAGCATTTCCAGAGTTTGTCAGCGAGAAATCTGCTTCTCCTAGATACCTCATTCTGCCTCCTGACACTCTCCTTAACATCCTGTCATTGGGGATTCTCTGTCTCCATCTCTATTCTTTCTTTCTTTCCTTCCTTCGTCGCACTTTCTCTCTCTCCGTCTCCCTCTCTGACTTGCACTCCCGTCATATTGAGTCCCAGATACCAAAGCCTACTATTACTGACCTGAGTCAACCATTACAGTCCAACTGTCTGTTTATTTGACCTACATCCATAATTGACTGACAGCTGTGAACCTAAGCTGGAGTAACATAGATATGCATGCATGCGTGTTTGTGTGTTTGTCACGTGTTACCGTACATTTATCCTTACATTGGCAGCCAGGAATAGCTCTCATGACCCCGCTGCAATCACGTGTGGAAGCTGCCATGACAACTTAACATGATACTACATCATTCTGTGTTTCACTGTGCTCCAACATAGGCATCTGAGCCGAGAGGTGTTACAGATGTTCATTATTTTGGGCTGGAATCATCCAATTTCCTTATTCTTTGTCTGCTTCCGCCTTTGCTTTTGTCTCATCTGATTTGCCACCCTTGTTTCTGGCGTACTTTCAACCCCATGCTAAATACTCATCATTATTCTCCCATTCTCTATCTCTCTCTGTCCTCTGTCTGTGCGAGTCATCCCAACAGAAGGATGGCGAAAGTTCAAAGTGACAGATCGCACTGGAGGTCAGAGCGTATTGCGTCAAAAGAGACAAATTGTCATCTTTGATGACAAAAATAAAGTCAAACAAAAGGGTGGTAGAGAGTGAGGGAAAAGCTGAGGCAAAAAAGAGGCAGAAGGAATGGAAGAATTAAAAGAGACAGAAAGAGAGAGAAAGATAGTTAGTGACAGTCGAAGAAAGTGAACCAGAGAGAGCGGGAGACAGAAACGGGCAGATAGGCATTATCAGGATGCATGCAGGGACTTGTTTTTTCGCCTGGACAGAGGCTGGCACTGTTAGTGAGTCCATCCTGCTAGGAGAATGAAAGCATCTGTATCAGCCTACAGGCATCTGGTTGACATTGCAAAAAGCTGCGTGACCACTAGGGACCTGTCTCTCCCGTGTTGTTTCCCTCTTTTTCTGGTTGTTTTCAATGGTAAGAACATGTTTTTGCGCATTCCCAGCAGCATGGGAAAGAACATATTTTTAGTGCTGACTATGCCAGGTGCGGAAAGTTAAAAACATTTCAGCTTTCCCCAAAAACCACACCACTTTGTTTACAGTGGTCTACACCAGCAGTCATCTGCTGAATATAGCTGCGGAAAAAAGAGGCTAGAATCTATCATTTTTGGCTAGCAAGATGCTGCATCCAGACTGCCTGAGAGCATTGGATGCAATTTCTTTTCCTCACTGTATTGAATTAATAAATGAATGATCTAATGATTGTTTGATTTATACAACTTAAATTGCAACCAGTCACGGCAGTTTCTTGTTTCTTCATTTCTTTCCTCAGCTGGCCTGTTCAGCAGAAGAAAACGATGCATGACAAGTTGATGGATGGTGATAATAACAGGTTTGTATAGGGCACTGCTGCATTCAAATGATCTCCAGTAGCCTACATAGCGTGCCATATAAATATACGTCTCAGCTTTGCTTTGTCTGCATAGTTTCACAGTCATATGATTGCGGCTAGTGGGATTCTGGCTGCACAGGTTTCATGCTAAACTATGTTTTGACCGGTTTGACTGGTTTGCTTGTTATTTCACCTTCTGATTTGCCTATAGGCACGATATCAAGTTACATTAGGGACTTTTACATGTATCCAGGCAGTTTTTTTGGATCCATTCTTGTTGTGTAGGGTTGAATGTCTTTGTTTCGACATATAAATGCTTTGCCTCTCAGATTGGATTGGGCTAAAAAGGAAAAAACAAGAGATGGAAAGTGTCATCACTGGGCCCTGCAGGAACTAGAACTGGATCTTACTTAGCATTTCATCTAGATGGAAAAAAAAAAAACGATTCTGCAGGGTGGTTCCACATGATGACACTGTCATTACTCATTCTTCCTGCTGCATTAATCATTTGCATTACTTTATGGACATTGACCTTAGACATTTTTCTGTCCATATCTGTGTGCATACAGTATTTCTGGACATACTTTCTATAGATAGATTTCCCACTTTTAAATCTGATAATTGGATACATTTGCTAATTCTGCATGCTATATGTTCCTGCTTTGATCTCTAAATTAACTGCAACATCTGTCAGATAACAAGAATCTGTAGTGTCCATAAGCATGTCCAGAATGTTTCTTTGATCAGTTATATTGTGATATATAATAATGACCCAATTTCCTTTAGTGATCTTATTGATCAGTAAAGGAAATTGGGTTCATCCTAGACGTCACCTTTTCTTTGAGATTTTTTGTAATCTGATCGGTGTGATTCCTTTTCTGATTTGTTACAGTTAACAAGTTTTTTTGCAATCAAATTACTATATTCTTCTCACTTGTGAAGCTTTTTTTTTTCCAACACTGGATCTTGGCTGTACAAGTAAGGAAATCTGTGCATGCAGAGAGTGCTAAAACCTGAGTGTGGTGATGAAGGCCATTGGAAAAGGGATAAGTGATTCAGCAGGCAGATCAATAGAGAAAGATCCATGCCTCCCAGCCGGCTCAATCAGACCCCCTGGGGGGCGAGAGAAACATTAGGAGACGGAAAGATGGACAGAGAGGGGTGTGTGTGTATGTGTGTGTGTGTGTGTGTGTGAGAGAGAGAGAGTGAGAGAGGGAGAGCGAGAGAGGGTATGCTTTCACTTAAGAGCTGATTAGACCAGCAGAGAGAGAGAGAAAGAGGGAAATGTGGATCTTTTGTCTTGGTGCTTTGGCATTTGATTCTCAGCTGCCATGCCAATAAACCACATTGTGCTGAAATGAATTATAATAAAGTGAACTGAACTGAAAAGAACTGAACTGAGAAATGGAGACAAAGTGCATTGGGACGGGGGGGACGGAGGGGTTTCTATTGATTTGGTTGTGAATTTCATTTTCAGAGCTATTTTGAGACATGAAACACAAATCTGATGTTTGACTCATAGTCTGAGTCAAAGCAATGACACTGTGCCCTTGACACAACGCTTGAACTCAAACGCCCGCTGCACTCAGATTCAATGAAGCCCGCTCTTAATGCCCAAATTTCCTCCATAAGATGATTCACTTTCCACAGCGGTTCATCCTCTAACCATTTGATATGTGATTGATTAAAATAGAAGCCGGTGCACCGCCAGTTAGGAGGACTTATCACATGGCTGCATTGATGTTAACATCTCTGGCTGCCGGTGTGGATTTCAGCATTGACCTCTGCTGAGACGTGTAAGTCAACCCCACAACACCCCATTGTCCTTGTATGACCGTCACACTAATACCCCCAAGACAGTTCAGTTTAGCTCTGACGAGCGAGTGCAATCCGCAGCCCACCTCCCATCCGCCAGCACTCACTCTGAGATGTTTTCCTTACTTGAATAATGTATCAATTTCTACAGAAAAGGCAATGTTTGCATTTCTCTCCCTCGCTCTCTTCCTCTCTCTTCCTCTCCCTTCCTCTCTCTTCCTCTCTCTCTCTCTCTGGATGGTTCTATGGTTCTCCCTTTTCAGTCTGAAAATAGAGTGCAGAAGAAGGCTGTTGCTATGGTGATACATCCACTGGCGTTGCCCGGGACATTTTTAGCCACGCGATGCGCAGGGGGATTTAGCTCGCCTGTAACTTTCTGTAATTTCCATTCTAATTATATCACTCCTGCCTGCGCTGTGTGCCACCACATGGGGTAAAACAGCAGAGCACGGCCGGGTGAGGATCCTAGTCACTGCTCTCTCCGATGCCCTCATGCCACATTATGCAATGCTATCGTATAATATCACCCTTCAAAAACAGAGGAAAGACAGAGACAGGGAGTGTGAGAGTGAGTTTGTGTGTGTGTGTGTGTGTGTGTGTGCTCATTGCACCGGTATGTGAATGAGAAAGTGAGACGGAGAGAGAGAAGTGCCAGAGCAGAAAAAAAGAGTAATGCTGCTGCTGCACTGTACATGACAGAATGTTGGGGTTTACCGTGTGATATAAGACAAGATTTTGATACCACTGAGTGAACAAATCAAATGAGAGACCAGCTGGGATTAGTTGGGAGCTCTGTTGATGCTTACTGGACTTAACACTGAAGACCAGTAGGGGGTCCCAGCTATCACTAATCACCAAGCCACTAATCAGTTCTGCATGTAACACCCATATTTTTCACATCTACATACAATAATCAGCATTTTCAACCAATGAAAGCAGATCTTATCAAATTTTAAAAATGCGGGAGAGTGAGCTTTTTGAGAATCCTAAAGTGTGTCAAATAATAAACCTTTTACAAATGTGGGTGATGTTCTTCCACTTGTCAGCGATATTAAAGGGAGACAGGACTGATTTTACACATCAAGTGCAGTTTACCTGTCACTGGGAGTACCACTCAACCTACAAAAAGAGCTGAATAATGTCACTGTTATCCCAGCTCGGGCTTGAAGACAAAAACATTTGAACAAGAAGCCTATGTTACAAATTGGCATCTTTGAGTTTGAAGTTCCATTATGGGAAGTGTAGGATTCAGTGTTTTTTTGATGCCTGACCCTTTATAGGGACTAAAACTCTGGACATTTCTGCCTCTGCTGCTTTGGTTATGACCATTTTTATCTTAAATCTTTAATTTGCAAGTCCCCTAACTTTATGGAAGCGTGATACTAAATTCTGGAGTAATGTAAGGATATTTTTTGACATGTATGAGTCTCTCTGTGATCACTTTTTTGTGTTTCTATATTGCAAATGGTGTCATTGACATGTCTTTCAGTATCTGTTGTCACATTACTGCAGAAGTAAAGAGAAACTGATTTGATTTTTGGGACATGCATCAGTATCACTTGCGGTATTGTTATCTAATAAAAATAATAATGAGAAAACAGATGGAAAATGCTATGATTTGACTAATATATTTTGATGAGCAGTGTGGGGGACATGGCAAAACAGCATGCATTATATTGTAAATTACACAAATTATATATCTGTGTAAGATTATTAAAAATTTCCAAATTCAAGACACATTTTCATTTTAAATATGAGTAAAATGGCCTTAAGGCATCCTATCATGATATTGCCTTAAGACAATTTCGACCCCTTCACTATTTTTTACTTACAACATTAACTGACATGAGAAAGAGAAGGATATCGTGTGACCAGCTAAACTCAGTAAACTGAGTATTCACAAAGTCAGAAACAGCAGAACCAAGCTTTACCCCTCTAAGACCACGCAAATTAGCTAACATCATCCCACATATCTGTCAAATGGGCCTATCCATGCAGCTTCACTCCTTACCAATTATGTTGCTAATAGTCCATTTTCCAGTTTCCAACTGCCTTTTAACAAAAATGCTTGTGTGGACGGAAAACTTCTTCAAACTGAGTTTGTACAGAGTGCTAAATTTTCCCTTCTTTCCTATTACTGCCTTTAACATTGTCCCCGAGATAGAAATACAGAGATATTATGTGGCTGGCGGAGTGAAAGTTCAACTTCATGGGCCACTACTAAAAATACTTGAAAATACTTCAAGCCACTTATTGTAGTGTAGGTACTCGTGTAGCAGCATCAACCAACTGTGATAAAAAGAGTTTTGTTCCAAGATGAGATACTGTGCTCACCATTTGGAAATAAAATGAGACACTTACTCTGATGAAACAATTTATTGCACCAAATGAAAACATTTAAAGGATGGGGGGGGGGGGAGTTTAGAAAACACTTTCAGCGGCTGAGAAAATGTGCAAGATTGCAGAAAGAGGAGTGGGAAAAGCTTTTTCAGCAACTCTTTTACAGCTGAAACGCACTGATTTGCTTTAGTGACTTCTTATCCCCTCCACTTTTGTCTTTCATATCTGTCCAGGTGTCATCATCCCATTAACCACCTCAATGATAAAGACTCGATGGAGGAACGCCGGGAAGTATTCACCAAAGTGAGGGATTATTCAAAAAAGTGTTGCCTTTAAATAATTCATGGACATCAAAGGCCTTCCTCATTGAACCTCATGAATAAACCAAAGCCTCGGTCAAGCTCAGTGTTCCACAGCGCAAGTTAACAACAGAAAAACCTGGGGAAAATATTTAAAGTTAATGAAATAAAAGAGAAATACAATAGACAGAGGAAGGAGAGTAAAAGGAGCAAAGTAAATAGGACATCACAGCAGGTTTTTACTGAAGCCGACAGATATAGTTGCTGAAACTGTTTAAGAGTCCAGAAACATTAAATGAAGCACGTTTAGATGTTTAAATGTAGAAAATCTATTCTGCTGTATAAACAGAAATGTGATGTCATAGGCTAGATTGATAGAGAAATAGATAAAAAAAAAGAGAAAGCTAAACCTAAAAGGTGTCGGCATCATTGAGTCGTCTTTCTAAGCTGAAGCATATGTAAAGGAATGAAGGGCCTGACTGATGTAGCCATCCCTTGTTGACCACAACATCTTGTATTTCCTAGTGTCATTTTACGCTCCATTAGCGCTGCTGATGTTCATTAAAGATGACTGCCCTTCAGCAGATGTGGCATCGCAAACTAATTACAACTTTTAGCAGCCAACACCCCTAACCCTCATTAACTGTCATGGTGGCTCGAAAGAGAAAAACAAATCGTAGCCCGGGATTTCAGCTCGGATTATACTGCATGGGTAGATGCATTGTGTTGAAGTTTAGCAAGAGTCAGAACACCTGCACTCCTGTGAAAGACAAGACGGGATTTTGTGCTAAAGTTCAACAAGTGCCCAGAGCAGGAAGCACTTCAGTTAAGCAACCGTCTTCAGTCATTTATACATCTTTTAGACTAGCGTATCATCCTCGAAGTAAAAGTCCGCTTTTTAATTATTCATCATTAATTGTAGCAAAGGTATAGGTTTGCAGGGAAGCCAGTTGCACAGATCCATTATTTAATATCCTGCATTATCTCAATCCTTCTCATGGAAACTCATTCACCCACTTTGGATGAAAAACAATTATTGGAAACTAAGCTATGTGTGTTATTCTTCCTGTAAATTTTAGTTTCTTCATGATTTTTATGATTGTTTTATGTCTTTATTTAATAGTTGAAAGTAGAGAGATGACAGGAAGTAAGTGTGAGAGAGATGGGGAATGGTGACCAGATGTAAAAACAGGGACATTTCATGCTTGTCGCTTGAGCTTATAGGATGCCATTAGGATTCATTCTCTTGAAACCATGAATGTCTGTGCAGAATTTTAAAAGTATGTCTATTTGTGGACTCGTAGTATCTACACAACACACCCACTTTACTATATGACACACCCACTTGGTTAGGTTTAGGCATGAGTAGTGAGATGGTTAGGGTTATGGTCAGGGGTGTGTGTCTTGTAGCATGCTGTTATGGTAACAACATTGGACGGACGTGGGGGGGTCGTGTAGTAAAGTGGGTGTGTCATGTAGTAAAATGGGTGTGTCCTTCTCAAATTTTGTGGCATTTCAGTCTGGATTAAGATGGCGGATTGACGGAAAGACCTTCTGACCAAAATTACCATCCTATAGAGCCACACAGGTAGCATGGACAAGTCCACTTATCACTCTGTTTCAAAGCAAATCCTGTTTGTGTCCAAACATCCCTTTTTGGAACCTTTTTTTTTCTTTTCAGATGCACACGTGCTACATCCCTTTTGGCACTAATGATATGCTCTGACCACATTCTACATGCCATGTCTAACAAAGAGGGAGTAACTTTCCTCTGTGGGTCAGAATTGCATGAATCCTGCTCCTTCTGTTTCTCTTGCTCTCTGTTAGCCCTGTGCACATTCGCTGTCGTGCATCTGACCCACTTTTTCCAGCCAGTACAAAAGATGGTTAACATGTGTCAGCTTGTGCAAACAAGTTCCCTGTGCCTTTATATACTCTTCTATTCATTGCTAGAATGAATGACCTTTTTAGCGTGCTGGGTTTTGCTTTTGGCAAAGTCTGATTTTGAATTGGCCTATGACAAATTTACAATAGTAATAGAATTAGTTGACCTACTTCTGCTTAGTTACCACTTAATGTAGGTATTGGTATTTTATTTCACTGCTTTCAGCTTCGGCAGCAAGCTAATGCAGATTGTATTCTTGGATTTTGTCTATTTGTGGCTCTGGCAAACAGCCTTTCTCTGTGAGTTAACATAAGCAGCGCTAAACTGGACTGGCCAAGTCTTATTATAAAATGAATCCCAGCACAGTAGCTCAGTGATGCCTTTTGCTTGTTTTATCAGCAGAGAAAATTTTTAGAAGTTTAACATTTGATCTAAATAGCCTACACCATATATAGCAGGGTGGATATATATATATATATATATATCAAGGATTTTCAGCACGCGCTGGTGATGATCGGCCTCACTTGGCCTCTTGTAGTGTACAAGTGGGTATTGCATATACAAATGTCCTTTGTAAGAGACACTAGCAAATATAGAACACTGCAGTATTTGGATTTAGCACAAGAGTGAAATCAATAGGATTCTGGACCCCTACCCCCTCTCTCTCTCCCTGTCTTTTTGTGTGTGTCTTTCTCTCACACACACTCTCTCCTCTTTTCCTCTCTCCGTCTTCCTCAATCCCCCCCTCACCCTCCTGATTGGAAGCAAAGCAGGCAGGCAGGCGCAGTTCCATGGGAGGGCCTCTCCACAGCAGATAATAGTCCATTCCACTCATTTTGGCTTCCTTTTATTTGTTCACATCAACATCAAAGCCTGTCCGTTTCCTCCGTTGGGGAGCAGGGGTTTAAGTCTTTGACTGATCTGCCTTGTTCACTCGTAGTGCTGCCCTGGCGATGTCCATCCCTCATCGCATGTGCAGCAAACACACACACACACAAACAAACACATACACACACATATACCAGATCATGGTCACTTTTGGGGACATTAAATAGACTTACATTCATTTCCTGGAGATTTACCCTAACCATAACCGCTACTTGCCTAAACCTAACCTTAAAATGACCCTAACCTTAACCACTGACCCAAAAATCACCTTTCTCCAAATTAGGGACACAGCTTTTGTGCCCGATTGTACAAGTCATCCCCAATTAACTGGTCTTAAGTTTGAAATTTGTCCCCAAAAGTAGCCTATGACACACACACACACACACACACACACACACATAGTACACATAGAGAGGCATTCATACATACATACTAATACACACACAGTTACACACAGGGGACAAGGAGCTGCACAGACTCACATAGTACATACAAAGTCAGATGTACACGGACACGCTCGCTGGCACACAATGTAAATGAGCATTCATTATGGTTGAGGTATAGCTACACTGAGCAGTAGTGAACTTTTTTTTAACCACGGTACATCTTGCTAGCAGTTTTTTGACTGTTAAATTAAGTAACATAGGTGTATTCTCAATCTATCAGATAAAAAAACTTGTTGTTGCTGTGCAGATTTGCAGATTAATATTGAACCCAAACTTAACAATGAATAAGAATTAAGTTTGCTAATTGGTTAAATGCATTTCTTTTGTTTTTTTCAAAAGAAATATTAGCTTAAATTTTAGGTTTTTAAGGACAATAGACAAACAAACATGACATCAAGTATTGTTTTTTTCATTTACCTATATCTTAGTTGTTTGAAGTGATCCAGATTTATGCTGGCTAAAGCTTTAACTTTAACTTTGAACTACATTTGGTGCCTTCACCATTGCCTCATTTGACACTTTTGTCCGTGCAGATGAGATATTATAATATGTGGGACTGCTATAGCTTTCACCATCCACAAAGAACCAGAAGAAGAAGACAAATACCTTTTACTATACATTCTGATTTTGTTTCTTAGGTTCATCTCACACTGTGTTGGGTGCCTGAGATGCATCAGCATTTCTTTTAGCTCTATTTGCAATGACAAATCTTTCTATTGCTTGTTCTGACAGTTGCAATTTCTGACTGATGTGCACATGGAAATCTCCTGTGCCAGAGACTGTTACGCTGCTATGGTAACTGATATGTTGTCACCAGTCTTAGTTGCGTAATTGTGTGTGGAGTTGTGTGGTGGGAGTAAACGTCTCATTCATTCATTTTTCCCGTAGACAATGTGAGGTGACTCACATCTTCACCTTGGAACTCGCCCTGTTGAACCATCAGGACGAAAGATGAACAACTGCGTCAGAAAATATCTGGTTCTTTGATAAAACGTTAAAAGGTATAAACCCGCGAAAGCTACATAAAAACTCCCAAGGTCCATTTTGCAAGAAACTTACAACACAGAATAAATTATCTGAATAGGATTATTCTTTCATGAAACAAACCACCAAGCACCTGATGTCTGTGGGCATTGTTTTTTGGGCTAAATCTGGTCGGCCCGTCATGGCCTTTATTTAGTCTAAAAAGCCACTTTTACGCTCTATGGGCCCAATGCACCCATGGAGCATGCTCACTTCTGCCAGCCGAGACGGCTAACTTCCGGTTTAGCCCTCCAGCTAACTTGAATGAGGATAAAACAATTCAATCATGTGGCTCTTCTAGACTTTCAAAATGCGATCAGACCGAATAGATCAAATTATGATGGTAAAACAAGTCATTTCGTGGGGGTTGTGACGCTCAATGTAGTGGATGATGGCAGGGATCAAGAAAGATACAAAGTTGTATATCCTGACTTAGAAGATGAAGTAATGGAAGAGGCAACTGGAAGAGCCGATGAACAACTAGATGAAAATAGATTGGACCGAAGCAGTGACTTGGCAGATTGGGTAGTGACCAATAATCAGACACACAAATCACTCAATGACCTGCTCCTTATCCTTCGCCAGGCAAGATGCAACAGCGAATACATTTATTATGGCTTAGAAACTGGCACATGCAGCACACTTCTGAAGTGTCGAGTTTCCACAGAACACATTGCTATCTGTATTAATGCTGATGGTGTACCATTATTTAAATCTAGTGGGGTTCAGTTCTGGCCCATGTTGGCAAAGATTGATGGATTTGAGCCTTTTATCGTCTGTCTTTTCAATGGCATGATAAAACCAGGTGCATATGAAAATCTTTATATGTGATGCTCCAGCAAGGGCTTTCCTAAAAAACATCATCTACCACACTGAATACTCCAGCTGTGAAAGGTGTGAAGAGGAAGGTGAATGGTTGGGGAGAGTAGTGTTCAACAGCAGGGATACATTCCCAAGAAGGACAGGTGAAAAGTTCAGCCAGAACAAAACACCAGAACCGGGAGACACGACTGATCAGAGCAGGCATCTCATATGTCATCTCGTTTGTCCTTGATTATATGCAGCTTGTTTGACTTGGAGTTGTGAGGCACATCAGGTATTACTTGTGTCAGATCTCAAACCCTTGCAGGCTCCCTCCTAGACAGAGAGCTGAACTGAACTATCCAATGGACTCATTGGATTGAGGAATGCAATGCCCAGTGAGGTAGCAAGGAGGCCTAGAGCCCTTCATGAGTTGGACATATAGAAAGTTACTAAGTTTCAACCGTTTCTGCTATACTCTGGAACTGTGGTGCTCCATGGGATTGTGGACCTGCAGTTGTACCACCACTTCCTCTGCCTTACAGTTGGAATGTTGATCCTTCTCGCTGACATCGTGATAGGAGAAACCATTTTCTGCCATATGCAGCTGTGCTCCTCAATCATTTTGTGGTCAACAGCACTGAGGTCTATGGAGACAAATTCATTGTCTATAATGTGCATGCTGTAAAACACCTCCATGAACATTTTGATTGCTCGTTGAATGACATATCTGCTTTCCCCTTTGAGAACCATCTTCAAAACATCAAGAAGCTCGTGAAGACCAGCCAGAACCCTTTGGTGCAAGTGGCAAAGAGAGGGAGTGTGCACAAAAAAATACAAAACAGAAGCAAAGGCCACTGCAGCCAGTGTCAGTAAAGCAGAGGGACAGCTGCTTTTTGCTCAAGAATTGTTTTTTAAGTTGTCCTTTTGAATGTATTTCAATGTTTTTTGCAAGAGTCGTTTGGATTGAGGGTAACAAACATTTTGAAGGTGTCATCCCAAAAAACGGGATCCAGGAAGATAAAAATGTTGCGCAATGGCCAAAGACCCAGGTGCAGTCAGACTGTTAAAAAAAGATAGACCCAGTGGAGGACTGGCTCACTTTCCAGCTGTTGAAGATAAAAATGACGTCAGGCATAATGGCTGTCTCAGTAGCTTTGATTTTATGTTTGGTTTGGGGATCACAGGCTACTTTATGTTAGTGTTTAACTTGGTGACCTCTTTTCTACACTCCAGTGGTCGTTTTCAATCGCCCTTGGGTTCATCTCCTGGAAAATGCATCTTCCAGACGTGGGAAGATAATCAACTTGTTAGAAAACATTGTTGGCAACCATTTTGGGGGGGAGGACAATTCCATGTAGTACCTTACTGTGCTGTGAGTTTCCTATTTTCAAAACCTGGAAAAGTCATGGAATTTGAAAATAGTCGTTTCCAGGCCTGGAAAGGTGCTTGAAAATAATCAAATCCAAAAAGGTTTTGGAAAAGTCATAGAAATTGTTTTTATTTTTTGTGACCAAATGTTTTTCTTGGGTTTTTTTGTTGTTTGTTTGTTTGTTTGTTTTCTTCAATCATACCCCAAAGGGGAAACAGGCCCTTGGGCATAACATACACTTATTTATAACACATACACATATTTCCCCATAAACAGTGCTGCCTAGTGTGTGCATACCCCTGCAGATGCCATTGCATCTGGAAGGACATGCACCTACATAAGCCAGACTATCTTTAGATCAGATTGAGATAGGGGATTGTAAAACAACAATGATAACTGTGATTGATTACAACACAATAGCATCAATCAATATACAGCTCAATAAGGGAGCGCTCCAACTCTTCCAGTCACCGATCTTGCAATGGAAGAGATCGGAGACATTCCACTTCTCCATTTCTATCCTCAGGTGCATGTGCAGGACACTCAACTTCCAGACATGGTACGAGTACTAAACAGGTTTTGGAAAAAATATAACTATTCACCATGTGTAACTGTTACTAACTGAATTAAAAGTAATGCAGGTGTCACCCAGCTGTGTTTTAAGGACAGATAAGATCTTTCCTTCCCACAATCCTGTGAGTTTTATTTTTCATTTTGGGGGGGTCAGTTTGATAGAAAAATGCTGCTGCTTCACTGGAATTATTATGTAATATTAATCTTTTCCTCCTCCATTTCCACAAACTCCTTAAAGTGGACAAAGCAAAAAAAAAAACAAAAACTGACATTTCCAGCGACATATAAGATGCACACAGTTGGTCCTTGTTGACCGTTTCAAAGCAGAAGCCTTCGTAGCCTTCGTAGCCTTCGTAGTGCGGTGCTTTTGAGGACACATCCTTCCTCAGCTGCAGCCTAGACTTTAGAACCACCTTTTGTTTACATCCATTTCCTCAAAAACTGAGAATGACAAATTGTTGTTTTTTATTTTGGCATACTCTGCTTTGTTGGCTTTGGTTTACGTGCTAAAAGTGGTATTTTGGGACCAGTCTTGCCGCTATGGCAGTGAATGGAGAGATACAAATGCTGTATTCTGCATTAGCAGCCCAGGGGAGCACGAAGCAACTAATGAGGATATTTCACCACCATGTGAACTCAGATCACTGTACACACCAGGGACTATACAACCCAAAACTGTGAGATCTTGTCTCACAGTCTTCTAGTTAGACAGTAATACTAGAGCTAAAAACAATCAAAAGGAGTCCAGTTGGTTGTAGTTATCAGTTCCTGTCTTGATAATGCAGTATTAAATTCTAGCTAAAAGTGTGCAGCTAAAATAGCTTTTTCTCTTGATATAAACTGAGTTCAAAATGTTTGTTTCAGAAAAACCAAGGTCTTCAACTGGCCACAACAGGGATGTATTTTCAATGCCCATTTCCAGTAAGCATGGTTCCTGCACAGTATGGAAAACTATGAAATTTGATTTTAGTAATTTCCAGGTCTGCATAAGTATAGTAAATGGTAAATGGACTGCACTTATATAACACCTTTCTAATCTTCCGACCGCTCAAAGCGCTTTACAATACATATCAACATTCACCCATTCACACACACATTAATACACTGATGACAGAGGCTGCCATGCGAGGTGCCAACGTGCTCATCAGGATCTAATCTAATGCACATTCACACACACTCACACACCACTGGTGCAGCCATTGGGAGCGCTTTGGGGTTCAGTATCTTGCCCAAGGACACTTCGACATGCGGACTGGAAGAGCCAGGGATCGAACCAAAGATCTTCGGATTAGTGGATGACCCACTCTACCTCCTGAGCCACACCTACCCCGAAAAAGAAAAGAGAGTATGGAAAAATATTTTTGTTTCCAGACTATTGCACCTATTCTGTTTTCTAAAATATAAAATTCTGAATTTCTGAAAATAAATTGATCAAACAAGCAGAGTGCTTTTCATGGCATTTGGAGCAAGTAGCCAGTGCAGCCGAAATGTTTACCTGTGTGTGAGAGAGCGCAGGCCAGAGCAAGCTCGAGGTCGTCGAATGCAAAGCAAGAATGCAATGTTTTTGGCCCAAGCCAACCCAACGTGAGACCAAGACTGACCACAACAAATAATGAACCCGCCAACATTTTATTTACATAAACATCTAGTTATTTGTACTCAGATGTCAAATATGGTCTGAAAAATTTACCAAGAAGTCTGGGAATTTGAGTCTTGGAATTTTGAAATGGAAAATGTGTAGGAACCCTGAGTAAGAAATATTGTTTAGTGATACAATAGTAAAAATTGCTCTTTTCACTTAGATTACACAGTTAAGGAAGGTTGGAGGCAAGAACATCAGGGATAGCTCAACAAAGATCTTGGACAGGTATGCCTTGTTGAGAATTGAAAATATACACCATCAAATCACAAGCAGTCATTCATTTCATCATAAAAGCTCAAATTTCTGGCAGTAAAAGAAATGCCTGTTGCCTTGACTCGTCTCTCCTCGCATTTTCTCTGCTCATTTCTCCAGTGGGAGGGTCTACGACACGAAGAGAGGAGGTGAGTGGAGGAATCCAGGATGCAAAAAAAGGCCAATGAGAGAATGGGAAGCACCCTACATCTATCTATCTCTGTCCCTCCCTCAATCTCCCTCTCTCCCTGTCTCTATTTCCCTCTCTCCCTATCTCCACCCCCTTCTTTTCTCTATCCCTGCCTCTCTCCCTCTCTCCCCCTCCTTGCCTTTCTCCCACTCCATCTCCCTCCTTTCCTCCCTCCCTATATCTACCTCCATCCCTCCCTCTATCTCCACCTCTCCCTTCCTCCCTGTATTTCCCTCCCTCCCTTTCTATTTACCTCCCTGCCTCCCTCTCCCTCCCTCATCATCTTCTTCTATCTCCTTCCATCCATCCCTCCCTATCTCTAGCTTCCTCTTTACCCACCCTCTATCCTTCCCTCCCTATATTCCTCCCTCCCTCTATCCACCTCCCTCCCTCTCACTCCCTATCTCTATCTCATTCCCTCCCTTTCTCTATCTTCCTCCCTTCCTAACAGGCTGATGACCAACAGCCTCATGTCACAGTTCGATATGAAGGGCCACAGCTCAAAAAGGGCGTTTCAGCCAACAGCACTGTACACCATTTTGATTGGTACCATTCAGAATAGGCAGTTATTAGGCTCATAATCAGACCTTAATACTTACTTCTGTGGGAAAACAGAATAGAATATAGTAATATACATTTTTTCACACCATGTGTTTGCATCTCTGATGTCAGTTTTGGCTCCTTTGGTTGTATTCTGTAATAGTCAGGATTAAACAAAGGTTGATTAAAAATGTTTTTCTTTGTCATTTCAGCTGCTGTCAGAAAGTGGGACAGCAAGGTCACAGAACATGATATTTCCCATGCCATGGCACACCAGGCGATGGAGGCTATACCAGCAACCCAAAATAATTAAGGAACACCCAAGAACCATACAATATTTATATAATTTGACAGTTTTTTTTCCTTTTTTGTCTATTTGATATATATTATGGAATACTGAGTTCTGAGTATAGAGAGAAAAAGCAAAGAAGATATTTAACACACTGCTGTAGTTCCCACAGTGTCCATCTCACTCACCTCCTGTCTGGTTCTCTGTCTCTCACACACAAACACATCTGTAATGTTTCTGACATGTGTGAATAGATGTTTTATTGGTACTTTTTGTCTTATTTTGAGAGTAATTATGAATATAATATGATGATATAATAATATAATGAATTCATGGTTGAAATTAGGTTGAATTCAAGTCTTTGAAACAGCCTGAAAAAGACGTTTTTTCAACTTTTGCTTTGCAACCAAATTTAGACATAGAAGGACATCGTTTTGTAGAAGTCTTTTCAACAACCTAAAAAAGGCGTCTCTCACTTTTCAACCCAATCTCAACATTGTTGATTCTGGCAGAGTTGTCTTTTCAACATCTTTTTAACGACTTTTTACTCGGTGGTGAATTTCCTGGAGACTGTCAGCATAGCAAAATAATTTGACTTAAATTTCAAAGTAAGCTTGATAAGCCTGAATACCAGATAAAAACATGTGCTCCGCTTATCATCGTTGTCCGTGTACTTGTCAAATTCCTCTCCAGAAAATGCTGTCCAAGGGCTTGATGGTATGAGGGGTCCATTCTTAAACTGCAACTTAGTGCGACCCCCACCCCCCACCACACATACACGCACACACTTTACACTCTCATATAGATGCAGAAGGCACAATGGCACAAGATCAATTACTGATCACAGGATGGGAGCTCCTCTTCTTGGCTTTCTTTAGAAGTCAACCTCTCTAGTTCTCTCTTAATTGGCCCCTAATCTCTTCTTTTCTATATTCTCTTTCTTCCTCTCTCTTACACTGGCTTTATTCTGTCTTCTGTCTGTCTGTCTGGATATCTGTCCTTCTCTTTGACTTCCTTTCTCGGCCTCTTTCTCTTTGCCCGCTGTCTGACCACCCCCATTTCTTCCCCTGCATCTCTTGACACTGCTCCTAATTACAAAACACACAGGAGCCATTAGCGCGGACCTCCAGCCGACGCCTGTCCCTTTATCCATTCATCCCCTCCCCTCTGTCGCTATCTCTCCATCTCTGCCCTCCTTCTTTCTCTGTTCTTGGTCAAAAGTCGCTTTGTGTGGGACCCGTTAGGCGAACAAAGGCAGCGGGCTGCAGCGGTGCTCAGAAAGGTCACAGTGATGTACAGCCTTCGGCGCTGCTGCCAGGGTCAGGCCTGCCTCAATGGGGACACACTTAACGCTCACACAGCCAAAAGCATTATGGCATTTTGAAGGAAATGCATGTTGTCTCGGTTCTGTTTAAAGGAGAATACCACTCAATTTAAATATTCAATTTTTTTTAAATCATTGTAAACTTCACTGATTATCAACAAAACTGACAGCGTGTTTCCAGAGCTTGAAACCAAACAGCCAAAATTTACTCTTTAAATTGCCACTTTCACAAGAGATTGAGTGTGTAAGATTACATAATTGTATATAATTGGTGTAAATGTTTTATGAATAATGGAAATACTCCATACACAAAAAAGGTATTCAAAGACAAGTGACAGTAATTTTCTCCACTCTACATTTATATACTACTTATGTTTTGTCGAATATGCTTTAAAGGAAATGTAGCTGCTTGCTGTTATCTTAACCACTAGGCGACCAGGACACATTCTTACACTGCTCATTAGTTAAAGGGAGAAGGTTAGGTGGATGGCTTGGATACAAGGTGTGATTTGCCAGGCGGGGGGGTGGGGATTCCCCCCCCCTCTGGTCTATATATCCTTGACTTTGCTGAATTATTTTTATCCCCAGTGAGGACAAAAACTTGTCCCTCTCATAGTGATTTATGCTGTTTCACCCGTAGACCATATAAAATATCTAAAATAATATATATAGGCTATTTTTTTAAAAAAATCTGAGTAAAGTGCTGCAATGTGAGAATTGTGTGACAATAGAGATGACACTGCATCTGGGTGATGTGATGACACAATCAATGGACCAGGGGTTGCCTCCTTCCCTGTTCGGAGATTTGCAGAGATGTGGGTAAAAGAGGGTGACACACCACGGATGACCGCTCTACAGGAAAGCATAGAAAGAAGACAGAAGTCCATCATCAAAGCAGACTGTTTACTTAGACTGACAAGTAGGCATATACTGTAGCCTATTTATTTTTATGATGACAGCACGTTGTGCTATTGCATGTTTTGTTTACTATCTATTCAGTATTGAAGACTGCACATAGAGCTGAATTAAACAGTGACCTGCAGTAATGACATTAAAGGGGACCTATTATGCTTTTCCTTATTTTCAGTCATAAATATAATGTTACAATCCCAGATGCTCATATTAAACATGGCCAAAGTGTCAAATAATGAGGTAAACGTATGTAGAAGTAATCCCTGTGAGCAAAAAGCACCAGCTTCAGACAGTTTTTTCTACTTTCAGTCTGAGCCAACATTGGCCATGACTTGAGTCGAGCTGGCACACTGTGAGTGTTTTTCCATTACACGGCACTGCAAAGTAAAATAAGTTGTTTACCTGTTGAAGGTGTGCTGGTCATCTGCAACTCTTCATCAAACATCACCATCACTTTGGCTATTTCTGCTTGAACTATTCCTCCATGCATTATTTCTAACTGATCCACTGAACAAAGAACTCCAAATATATCCATATCTTATTGTGTTGCCCGGTTTTTAGTGCTGCTAATTTGGTGCTGCTTCACTAATTTGGTGAGGAACACGTTTCATTTCCTGTAAATTCTTCACAATTATTGTTATTTAGGCATTTAAAAGCTCTTAATATGAAGCAGCAAAAGCGGGAAATGTTGGGTTTTCATCAGTGGTAACTTAACATAACTCTGATACAGCTGCCCCTCGTTAGGCTCCTGGAAAGCTGGCCAATCAGAACAGAGTGGGCTCATCAGGAGAGGGGCCTTTAAGAGACAGGAGCTAAGACTGCCTGTTAAGAGACAGAGGCTGAACTGAGGGGCTACATAAAGGTCCAGTATTAGTTAAATAAGGAACTGTGAATCATGCAAAGCTACTCTAGTGGAGTCCAAAAATAAAAATATAGAGCTAGAAATATAGAGTGTATTGGCATGTCTCACCAAATGACGCTATCCACAGCACTGAAAGGAGCATTGGGGGATTTAATTCTGGCAAATCAGCATTTAACATTTTGTTTTGTTGTATATGATTACATCTCCTATGTGTCCGCATGAGGAAAGGACAAGGCATGAACTTGACATCACATCGCTGAAAGTGAAAATATTGTGCCACTTGATGGATTCGATTTTTAAGAAATGGATTAAAATATTCCTGCAGATGCAGTGGTCAAGTTCAAGTTCCATAATTGTTTTATTAAAGTTCATAATTATTTTATAAATATTACTGTAACAGCTGGAAGAAATAGCCCAATAGGTTCCATAGTCCATATAGACCCACTGTGGTTCTGATTTATTTTCATGAATAAAAACATTTCAAAAGCAGCCCCCCCTCTGATTTTTTCACAAATTGCACGTTGGTTTGATGTACGATGCCTAGAACTTTGGCATCCTGTGTCCCATGTATTGTTTAGGCAACTAAATCTTCTCATTAAAACTTTTGAAAGACTGTGGTTTTAGTTAAATATTGAAAAAGTCTACCCATTTTTCTGGTAAGGCTGCCTCAAGTTTAGATTAACACAGGAGTCGCCTTAAGTAACTTACATTTTTCAGTCGCTATCAATCAGTTAATCAAATTACCATAAACTAATTGGCACGCAGCGAAGCTGGGGGCTATGTGGCAGTTGCCCACTTCACCCGGTTGGTATAGCCTCTATTGGCACGCAGGCCTGTTGAAATGTCTGTTGGGTGTGTTCATAGGCCAAGATTTTAACACACATGCAGTCAATGTGAACCATTTGCACATGTACAGATTAGCATATGGGTGTAATTTTTAGAGAACAGGGTTATGACTTGATGTTCAGGAATGCAGATCAAGTAGATCCTGTATGTACTGTAAGTGTCAAAGTCTTTTTGATTTGCTCCTTGCTAAATCACCTCTCATTGATGGGTCACACTTTCTAATTTCAAGCCAGGTGTTTGAAATGACAGCACAAATACAGGGCAGGGATTTATTGCGATGGCTACTACTGTGTCTGATTTTGCACTTAAAAATGCACTTCAAAACAACAAGTTTTTCTCAGACTGACTTTGGTACAAGGTTTCTCTGGAACACCACTGCTGTGCCACAGAACTTGTGTTTCTATGAAATCGTACAGAGTGTAGGAAGACGAGCTGTTTAAAGTGCCCACATTCATTGTCCTTTCTCTTGTGAATGGCTCTCTGTGTTGCGTGCTCTGTGAGTGATATTTGTGTTAGGCTGTACAGCTTGTATCAGGGCTCTGGAGGACCAAGAAAATTGAATCCCATTAGTGTTCTATTCAGTCTGTGTCTCTGGATGTGTATACAGTGCTATCTGAGCTGGGAGATTTGCCCCTCTATGGCATGTCTTGTACTCCGTGAGCATGTGCATGAGTAGCATGTCAAACCAGTGTGTAGTGAAGGACTGTTTCACCTATCTGGGGCTTAAACTGACCAAGAACTCAAAGCATCTTTTCAGATTTAACTTTACAGAATCAGTAGAAAAACACAGAGAGAATATCAAGTCCTGGAGGATACTACCCTCATCCATGATTGGACAGGTAAATCCAATCAGAATGGTGAGCCTACGCAGATTTCTATCTTTTTCAAAACCTGCCCATATACTTAAATTCATCCATATTGCCCTTTATATGGGGTTACAAATCACACAAGATACCCAAGGCTCACCTAGCCAAACCCCTTAAGAAGGGTGGTCTTGGTCTGCAGATTTTGACATACTACAACTGGGCAGCTAACTCCAGGGCTGAGAAGAACCCTTCATGGCTACAGCTAGAAGCCTCTGCTGTTAAAAATTCTTCACTTCCTGCTCCTTTGTTTTCCAGATCTCCCTTGGAAGACATGTCAATTCAACAGAACTTTACTTTAAAGAATTCTTTTCGAATATTAAATCAGATAAAAGTGGCTCACCAAACTCCCAATGTTTCCATACGTGCTACCATATGCCAAAATCATTCAAGCCTGGACAGATGTCTGGAGAGAGAAGGGTATCAGAACTTTTTTTAGATCTGTACATTGATGGCCAATTTGCATTTATTCAATTAAGTAAAAAGTTCAATCTTCCAATCTTCCTTTTCTTGAAAATCTCATCGCTTCCTCCAGATTCCAAGCAGCTAGTATTAAAATTTGCTCAAGTAGTATCAAAGGAATTGCTTTACTACTTCAGTTTCTTCAGATTTTATTAGGGAAGCCTGGGTCAATGTCTTGAATTCAGAGATATCAGCAGAGTTCTGGGAAGAGGTAATGTCCCAGGTTTATTGTTCTTCTATTAACTCACATTACAGGTTAATCCAGTTCAAGGTGTTGCATAGATTGCATTACTCAAAAACAAAACTGAACCATAACTTCCCATCAGTGTCTCCTGAATGTGATAAGACTCTGCTCTGCTGAAGGATCACTAGCACATCTTTTCTGGTTTTGCCCAAGATTATACAATTTTTGGACTGCAATTTATGGCTCTCAAAAGCCTATTCCAGACACATTCAGCCCAACCAAGACCTGAACATCTTTGGATGCTCTGCAGAGAGCTTTGAGCTGCTGTATGGCACGCAGATTGCTCTGTACCTAGGAATGGTGGTTGCTAAGAATCTTATTCTCCAGACCTGGAAGTCTAACACTCCACCCAGCTTTGCCCATTGGCTCAAGGAGATGTCGTCTATCATACAAATGGAAAGACTGCACAAACCCAATATACAGAATAGAGTTGAGAGAATATGGGCACCTTTCTTGGCACAAAGTCATATTACCCATCCTTAGGGACTTTGACCTACCTGGCTACATGAGTGGGTGTGGTGTTTAAATTGATTCATTTATTCATGTTACTTAACCTTGCTCCCGAGATGTTACTATTGTGTAAGCATTTTTGAATCTTGTAAACTGTCTGGCAGCCTTTTTGTTTTGTTCTGTTTGTGTTCCACTTAGTGTTATTGTAAAATTGAAAACTGTAAATAAAGTATAAAAAAAAACAGCCAGCTATAGCTACATTGAAGTGGACTCCGTTGTGTTACAATGTGTTACTACGCATCAGTGCCATAGAGATATCGCATGCAACACACAGAGGCAGCCTTGACCCTGCATGTGTTGTGTTGAGTCCTACATCCGGCGGGCTCCTGTTGCCGTCCATTTGTCAGTCAGGATGCTGCAGCTCCTGGTCATTACAGAAATCACATGTTAGATTTATGCCCCTGCTTGATGTTTCATGGCTTTATAAAAGGAGATGAAAGTGGATCTCAACGGCTGGGAAGGGAGAGAGGGGAGTGTGAGCGATGGAGGAAAGAGCAGGAAAAAGAAAATAAGAGAGAATAAAAAGAGTGGGGGAATCCAGTAATGTCCTTAGCATGATGCCTTGTCATTAGATTAATGCTTTTCATTAGCCGGTAATGAAAATGGACAATTACTTTCTTCAGCTAAGTAATTCTTGTATAAAAGAAGAAAAAAACATAAGCAAATACGTTTTTAAAAATTGGCATGGGCGATATCAGGGGCAGTTAGAGGCTAAACCGGGATTGACCCCCCCATTGCACACACACGGGCGCGCACACACAGCCCCCATCCCATCCCCACTCCACTTTACCCGGCTCCAAACGGCAGATGGAAGGCTTCATTACTGCTGCAGTTCTGAGAATGACACACAAATACGCAGATGCAACTCAAAGAAAATAAAAACCTCTGGCTGCGTCCTGCACCGTGTTCCCACCATCATACATACCTGCACATGTACAGTCAATAGAGCTATAAAAGCTGTGACTCATAAATGTCTTGCACATACACATTTCTCCTCTGCACACACACACACACACACACACACACACAGACACATACACACGTAAACTCTTGCAAGACAGCCATCACGCCATGTCTCTGCAATACCATAAGCTCGTTGGTTTTGTTTATTGTTTGTCTCCAGGCACTGGGAGGCCTTTTTACACACACACACACACACACACACACGCACGCACGAACGCACGCACATACGCAGGCGTTCCAAATTGTTCGATTAAGTGGGTCATCCTCTCCTACAGTCTCTTGAAAGAGAAGCTTTTTTGTGCGTTTTCTAGCCGAGAGGCAATCGCACCCTTCCATGGTTTTGGCTGCACCTTTTAAGAGTATTTATGGAAATGACAGTATAGCACTCTGGAGGGCTGCATGCTGCTCCGTTGCTTAATGTGTGTTTGTGTGTGTGTGTGTGTGTGTGCTGTGCGTGTATCCATGTGTGTAAGCAGAACGGGGGGATTCAAAACCTCACTTGTGTGAATATCAGCCGGTGTCTGTGGATAGCGCACACGTTCAATGAATGACCTGCGTGTTCATGTATGCAAGTTTTTTTTTTTTATGATGTGTCATTTATTATTTGTTTCTCTGCTTATTCCGGGGTGATGAGGTGAATTGCACTTCTGGGTCTGTATCACTTGAAATGGAGTAAACTGCTGCATCTCCGCTGCACATTTGGCAGAAGCGCACATGCAGAGGCCGAACTGTCACTGCAAATGAAAGCCAAATATCTTTCTGTGGATCCACTTTGGCTGTCTGAGAGAAAAGGAGACAGAGAGAGAGAAAGAGGGGGTGCTGAAGTGTCCATCCCTCTCTCTTTCTGTCTGTCTGTCCGTCTGTCTGTCTGTCTCTTTGGACAGCTCTGTGGCAGTCCAGTCAGATCAGACTGCCTATCATTGAGTATTTGGACTGATTCGCCTCCAAGAGCCACAGCTGCACAGGAAACATTGACACTGCATGAAATAAACATGCTTCAAATGAAAGGAGGGTGCATAAGTCATCAGACAGCATTCTTGGTTGATGACGCATGTGATATTTCTCATGTTTGGTCAGCGGCCAAGTCTATATTGCCAAAATATAACCCAAACAATACAGAGAGCACTCTTCATGTGTGTGTTGATATCACCTCATAGGATAAATACTGGATGACATTTTTTAAAAATGTAATAAAAATGTAAAAATCTAGAATCTGTACTGTTACAATGAATAATAATGAACAACTAAAACCTAAAACAAACTGATAAAATCACATTATTGCATTACTCCATTCTATTATTATTTCATAAGATCTGGAAAAGAAATTATGATGTGGTAATAATGTTGCATAATAATGTAATAGTTTGAATTCTTCCCATCTGTGCAGTCACATCAATAGTCCGTGTTATTAATGCATCATCAGTTTATAATTGCATTCAATTATGAAGTTATAATTGCAGGGTAATGTAACAACACATAGCAATTATTACATTATCCTTGAATGTGTCACAACAGCAGGTTTTTTTTTTACTACATTTTAGGTATCTTGTTTCTTAATTCTGTTATATTATTGGGCAGGCTATAAGCTGCTACTAATTATTATTCCCATATTCTTTATTACCATGATCATAAATGGCTCTATCTCATTGCTCATACTTTCAGCTTGACATTTATTCACACTTCAAACTGTTCAGTTATTGTCAGAGACATGCTGATACACTGAATATTCTAGTAAATGAATGATATTTTTTATGCTTAACAAACTTTTTTGTAATTTTTCATAGTGAGACATATGGCCTTTTTGATGTGGAACAACTTTTTATTTCTAAAAATGACAAAACTCACTCAAACTTTAAACAAGTCATATCATGTGAAGGGGAGTAAAAGGGAGTTTTTCCTTGCCACTGTTGCCAAGTGCTTGCTCTGTAAATAATATTGTAAAGAGTACAGCCTAGACCTGCTCTATATGGAAAGTGCCCTGAGATAACTTCTGTTGTGATTTGGCACTAAATAAAACTGACTTGACTTGTAGCACAACTAATTAGGGATTGATTTAATTGGCTGCTTGAACTCCTGCAGTTTGTTCTCAGTATTTCCAGTCAAAATTAAATAATTGCTCATGTTCTCTTCTAACACAGCCTGTACGCTGTAATGTATTAATGTTTTTTAACATGTACAAAAATTGATTTGCGTTTTTTCACATATAAATATACAATTTGACAATTTCAAATGTGAAAATGTGACACAAACCTTTTAAGATTTACTTTATTTTTTGTCTCGTGAGCTGCTGTTCTGTGCAGATTTTCACTTTTTTTACGGGTTGTTCCTTCATTTCCATCGTGAGTTGCTTTGTGGCGTAAAGGTGTCCTTCAACTCCTCACCCAAAAACCTTGTGAGTTTACATGGCTTACAGATATTTTTAAGTACAACTTATTTGGTCATTTTTCTTCTTTGAAGGTATTACATTCGGACACTCTTGCCTACAGCTAGCTCAGAGATCTTCTCCAGGAAATGTATTTGAATGTTAAATTATCACAGCTTCATGCACCTTTGTCATTTTGAAAATATCACCACTAATCCATCACTTGCCACAGTGACAGGACAGATAAATTTCATCTCGGCCAGTTTGTCAAAAGTGGACAACAAAGTGACAAAGATGTATTGGCCCTCCTGACTGCTGCATATTTTAGGTACTTTATGTCCTTGTCTGCTCTGTAGGCGCCAAATAATCTCCCATTAGTCTTACGCGATAAAATGACTTGTATTACGAGATGAGTAGCTTCAATTAAACATCTTGACATGTCATTTTATTCAACAGCATTATACATTTTCTGTTTTAATTTTTTTCCCTTTATGTTAAAGCCACTATGTGTAGAATTTTTTAATTTATTACTTTTGCACCCCCTAGTGGTAGCACAAAAGGCCCACTATAGTTCACAGTAATGCACACCGCTTAGAGGTACTTTTTCACCACTAACAGCACTGTGGAGATACGTTTTTACAGGGTTCCAGTTTTGTTGTACTGTGTATAATGCACGGATGCAAATATACACACATGTGAAACAATTCAAATTCCTACCAAAGGTTTTGCGCCATTACACTTATTGCTGTCGATAATGCACCAAGAAATGTAACAAGGATAAAGAAAAAAAAGACCGCAAGCTAGCGAACATGGATGCTAACAATGTAGGATTTTTTTTTTTAACCAAAATGCAAGTATTTTATGAGGAAGAAAATTATTGTCTGTAAGGCCACAAGGGAACACACAATTTGTCTTAGTCAAAAACTTTTAATGTAACTCTAACTTTGTTTGCATGAAAATTCTACAGGTTACCTTTAATTTCTACATATAGTTGATTTAACAAGTTACTTTCAAATAAAATAGAATATATGAAATGATCTCACTTTATATTTGAGATCTTTTAATGTTGAAATTATTTGAAAAATAGTTGTTTTTGCTGTGTCTTTGTTAGGGAAAAGCAACTGTAAAATCCTTGTGGGTGAGTTCATTGTCTGCAGGGAACACATGTAGGTGGTCATAATGTAGGTGGTTTTATCCTATCATATGAAATATATTTACACAATAGTAAGATTTAACACAATGTAATCACCTGTATTTTCACCAAATTACAGTTTTACACAAAAAGATACCTTTGTGGAGTGAGACTTTATGTATATCATGGCATATGGGGCTATCAGAGTAAAGTTGTGTGTATATGTGTGTGCATACCTTTGGTGTGTATGTCTGCACTCTAGCAGCAAGGTTGACATGAAGCTGAGAAGGAGTGTGAAGGGCACAGCACCTCAGGAGGAATGACACAACACATGCGCGCAAACACACACACACACACACACATATACAGTACACACGAGTACACCTCCTCTCCTTTCTTTTCTTCTCTCTCTTCGATGACTCATCCCACCCAGGGACAGCGAGTGAGGCAGAGGGAGAGTGAGGGAGGAGAAAGAGAGGAGAAGGATTGGAGAGTGTGAGAGGCGACACAACAGTGAAGAGGAAAAAGATTCACAGAGAAGACATATGGCATAAAGTAATTTCTTACTGACCTTTTATTACAATGCTATGCTAATCCGACTGAGTGTCTCATTGTGAAAGTTATTCACAGCCGTTTATTCCCAGCAAACACGCACTATCATTCTCAACAGTCCCACATGGAGTCTCGCAGATGATTCGCTCCCCATTGTCTTTTTGTTTTAAAATGCTTTTCCTTTTTTGCACCGCGGTAGCTCGGCTGCAAACAACAGAAACCCTTCTAACCAGCTCAGCAACATGCTGAGCTTTGCTCCAGTCTGCCCCACACTGCTCTGCTGTGTTCATTTGATGCTATCTCTTAGAGAGATCCCAAACTTCCTAGGCGTTCCAGGTCTGTATCACCGTACATCACAGACTATAGACCCAATGCTTAACTCTCTCCAAATCCCAGAGTCTCTAATGTCTTTATCTTATGGTGTGAGGGTATTTGAGGAAGTAGATAGACTCCTGAGGAGCGAGGGATGTTGTCACAAGAGGTGATTATGCTGCATTGAAGGAGGTACACTATTGAGCTGGCTGTATTGCTGAGGATAAGGGTGTATTGCTGAGGATATATCTGTATTGCTGACTGCTGCAAAGCCCAGAGATAGTTGAATGGTCAGGTCCCATGTGCCTGTAGAGCTACATACTGTATAGCATATGGCCCTACTGCCTTATTCTATCCTTCCTTGGCTTTTTAAAGGGCACTCAGTGGTTAGAGATATCATCTGATAATGGAAAGGTTCTATATCTGACTAAGGTTAGACTCAATGAGTCTAAAATAGACCTTGTGTATAAAATCGGATATTGACTAGACAGTGTTGCGTCGCCCGTGTAATGATGTAATATTTTATCACAGTAGATCTTAAAATGAGCTTCAAATAATATCCAGTATGGACCTCAATTTAAATCCAAATGCTTGTTCATTTTAAAACCATGAAATAAATGGACTGATATTAACAAAGATCAATTTCCTAATCAGTGTTTACTGCAGCGTGTCATTCCATACTTTGCAATTCATGTTGAAAATTACCGCTTTTCAACTTTTATGTTCCCTTCCCTGCTTTTAGTCATTTTTTCTTCTCTCCCTTTGCCCCGCAGAAATGGCAGCAGGATTCAAGGTGCTGCTAGATTGCCTCAGATAATGCAATGCTCTCAGGCGAAACACAGGTGTGTGTGTGTGTGTGTGTGTGTGTGTATGTGTGTGTTGGCCCGCCTGGCCACCTCTGAGGGGATCCAAACTGATCCCCAAAAAAGTCCAACAGCAAGCCTAGACAAGCCCTCTCAGCGTGCTGGCAAACAAACCCTCCTGAGCTTTCGCTGTGATTATTGGACCCCAAAACACATCATTCGCAGCATGAAAATTTAAAAAAGCTATTTGCACTGATTTCTTAAATTATGTTCAGGAAATGGGTGTTAATTAGTGAAAGTGCCAATGGAGCAGCATGGTCAAAGTTATATTCTCAGTAACTTGGCACTGCTTAGATTACCTTATTCAGGCTTAGTTACACCAGAAAGTGGCACAGTGAAGTTCATCCATGCTTCCTCGCAAAACAGGCAGTCAGAGATTTGGAGATCTATGGCAAGTTCTCAGCTTGCTAACACTTGTCAGTCACAATTTTTTCCCCAAGCTTCTATTTCCTCACTAATGTGCCATTTACTCCTGGCATTTTGTTCTCAGGTGTGGACATCATTATATTCAAAAGTGCTATTGAAAAGGGGGGAATAAACCTCTCTTCACTAGCTGGCGAACAGCTATCTGTTCTAGCATGCTGTAAGCAATATTTTTTCCCAGGATGGCGAAGTCATGACCTGCCTCACTCTGCTCTGATTGGCATACCCTGATCCAATTATTGCGAACCAACGTCAAACCCTTTAATGACCACACAAGGAAGGCCTTTCATTCATAGTCAAGATGCAGTGAAACTGTCAGTTGTTTATTTAGTATTATTGTTATTATTATTATTATTATTATTATTATTATTATTATTATTATTATTATTATTATTATGTGTGACATGTGGTGCAGGACATGTAGGAAAGCAACAAACAGGAACAATCGCTAATGGTTTTGGAGGTCAGGACCTACTGTCTATGTGTGCTAGTTAGCCAGCCTGCTAGCTATTTGTGAAATGTCAAAATAAGCTGCTTAGCGTCATCTAACATTATCTATCTATCTATCTATCTATCTATCTATCTATCTATCTATCTATCTATTTACAGTTTGGGAGATGTAGCGTTAGCGAATTAGACAGCTAGCAAAAATAATGTTGGACAGACAATGATATTGTGAGGTTCAAGCCTTGGTTATAGTGCTATGATAGCTCGCTGTGATGGACAGGTAGGCATTCTTTGAAGTCAGGGTCCTATTTTGACAGAAACTATCACCAGAGCAGTACAACTACACTGTGTGACAGTGAGACATCAATTCAGGGAAGCCATAAAATTGAAGCTGTTTAGTGAGGAAGAGGCAAAGAGTTGGCTTGAAGACTTCCAGAGCTCCTCAGACTTCACATGGCGAACGTCCAAAACCTACCCTATCGCTGGGCGCTACAACAAGTATTGAGTGAGTATTACCCACTCAACTCTCCACTCACCCTTATAATTACTCCATGTAACTTTCACTTTAACCTCTAATGAGGATGTCAGGAAAGCAGTTATTTCCTATGCGAAGAATGAACTTCCAAAAGCATAGGAGAGGTAAAGATCTAAGAGTTTGTATTCATGTCTTTATGTTTACAATTGTTGTCTTCATTTAGTATGCTTGACTAACGTTTGCTTTTACATTTCACAGGTGGAATACAGGTGCCAATATAACATCTTTGGGTACTTGAGCAGGACAATGAACAAGAACACTTCTTGCCCTGCTACTATGTTCCTGATCTTGAAAAGGCTGCCAGAATTTGGAGAACAGAGGTCAAGGTCAAGGACAATCTTTGGAAGTAACAGGTTAATACAACTGAGACAACAACAACAGTATTTACAGTCATGGTCAAATTTATTGGCACCCATGCAGAAATTCTAAGAAATAAGTGGGTAATGCTATTTCAAGCTTTCTATCTTCCCACATTCTCTTTTCATTAGTATCACAGCACCATGTGTTTTCGATCTTATAATCGTTTCTCTCATAATTCTGCAGCCTGTTTTCATTGAACAAAGAGCTCATTCTGCTGTGTTGTGTTACTGTGTGTATCAAAAAAGAAAGCAGATAATAATCAGGTATGGTTAATATAAAGGCTACAACACCATCTCCGACAAACTCACATGAAAGAGGGATTCTTCCTTCATGTAAACTTATGCAATGAGCTCAACCGTCCTATATAATCTCAAACTTTTAATCCATTTCACGTTTATAAAGACATATTTGTATATCGCTCAGAAACACCCAACAGCTGCCTCACAGACAACTTTATTGCTTTATCATAAAAAATAGTAATTATTTTTTAAAAAGTGAATGTGGGCACATGTCATCAGTTGTGTCACTGATATGATATCAAACTCAATAATATGGTTAAACGAATGTCTTAGTAACATTTGCTTTATTATCTTAGCTGTTGTTGGCTTAAGTTACTGTTATTCACTTCAGATCTGAAGATCCTCATATGAAAGAGGGACTCATCCTTAATGTTAACTTACGCAGTGAGCACAACCGTCGTGTTTTATGTGCTGGAGCCTTGGCAAAGAAGGATGTTTCAAGAGAAACCATTGAAAAGCTGAAAAAGCTATTCGAAAGTGGCCACTCTCCTTCATCGGCACTCGATATACTAAAGCACGATTTACAAGAGGAGGAACAGGACAACTATGTGTATGCTGCTGCAGGTCATTCAGTCTGTCCAGATTTGCAGTTTTGTTACAGGTTAATGACTAATCCAATCGCTTGTTTAATCTGCTACTGAATGACATTTCCAGCATTATCTTAAAACAAGTAAGAGTAAACAATTCATTAAAACAAACTATGATAAAATCCCAGCAACTATTGGAATTGTTGTGAAGTTCAGTTGAGATGTTAAATTTTAAATGCTAAAATATTCTTATTCTTTATTGCAGACTGTACCACAAACTGTTCAAAAAAAGCATATGGCACAGCAGCAGGAGTAGAACTGATCTTGAACAAACCCTTGATGATTACAACAAGGAACAAATGGATGTCTGTGCCAGGATGTGCAAAAACCACTGACAATCAGTTGGTGATTGCCATATGCACTCCAATGATGAGGAGGGTCCATGCCAGGCTAAGAGAGCAGTGAGATGATGGTGTCTCCTCAGGGAATTGCGATCGCCACAATCACCGCCTTTTACTATTCCTCACCCGTTCCTCAGCTGGTGGTTTGCCTTTGGGTGTATTTATCACCACGTCTGAAACCCAGGCAACCATTTCAGCTGCCACGGAGCTGCTATAGACTGTCTTTACACCTGACAGGTTGGCCACCCAGAGGGACCCCTTGTTGCCATGACTGACGACTGCATCGCACTCAGGCAGGCACTGCATGGAGCATTAACCAGAGCCACATTGTACCTTTGTGTGTTCCACCTTATTCAGGCCATGTGGAGATGGCTCTGGAGCAGCACAGGGCCCACCTCCCGAAGTCCTTCAAAGGTCTGGTGCATGCTTCCACACCAACAGCTCTCACGGGAGGCTATACCAGACTGGTGGAGGACCACATTGCTTCACAGCTCCCAAAGTTTGTGCAAGAAGGTAAGTCAACAAGCGAGAGGAGTGGGCCATCTGCCTGCAGGCACAACTGCCCACCAGAGGGATCCATAACAACTATGTAGAAGGTGCCATGAGGGTGGTAAAAGAGAAGGTCCTGCACCGACTGAAGGCCTAAAATGTGATAGAATTGGTGGACTTTATGGTCACAAGGATGGAGGTACACTACATCCAGCGCCTCACCAATGTGGCCAACAACATCACAGCTGAAAACGTCTTTAAGAAGATGTTGGCAACAGAGGACACAGGTACACCACTGTGGCATGCAGATGTGCAGTTTTAAAGTCTTTAATGATCTTAATTTCAGAAATTTTTTAAAAAAAGATATATAAGTAGAAATAAAACAAAAATAACCAATAAAATTGACAATGAACATATACAACAGACCCTCAATAAGCAACATAAATAAACATTTCATGTCCGAAAAAGAGTGGGAAGAAGCAACATGCTTGTCTAATCTTACCTCTATTCAGCAAGTTGAGGCCAAACATCAGCTTACACCAGGTTAAAATATTTTAAAATTATTATAACACTATCTACAATGTGAATAAAGGGTGTCAAACTGATCCATAAAAGAGCCAGAGTGATTTCAGGATTTTGTTCCAACCAAGCAAGAGCACACCTGATACAACTAATCAACTGTGTGTGTATCTGAGATCAGGGGCCGCAGTCAGTCGAGTCTGGTGTGCTCCTGCTTTGTTGTAAACCTGCATCCATACAGACCCTTTACTAGAATTGGTTTGACGTTCCTAATGTAATAAAATAGATATCCTGATATGTTAAAGAAATGTATTGGGTGAAGTTTGGATATCTCCAGTCTAATGGTATGTGTATGTGTTATATGAATATTTCAAACACACATTCAAAAATGGACTTTGCCTATTCATTTTGTAACGCCAGTGTTACAGGAAGACAACTACACTGTGACAAGCACATCAAATGCTGCAGCATCCTACCATGTCGACATGGCCATCGGCTGCTGCACATACCCAGCAGGGATTATGGGTGGATACTGCAAGCATCAAAGTGCGGTAGCCAGGATGTTTGGACATAATGAGCGCTTCCTTCATGGCTTGTCATCAGACACATGGAAGCTGTACGATCAAATTGCCTCTGGTGAGTTTCTTTACATTATTGCTTAGTCCCTCCCAGTGTCCTTTCAAGTTCAAGTTTATTTATATGTATAACACAACGTGTAGTAGTGAAACTCTTGACTCCCAACTCCTTCAATTGTTCCATATATAAAAAGACTATAGTATAAATAAAATATGTGTATGTGTGTGTTTGTGTGAGAGTGAGATCAGAAGAATAAACAATTGCCCTTTGGTAACATTCAACCACTGTGCATTTTTCCCTCTAACAGGAAAGGACATTTTGGACAACTGGTTTCAGACATTGGTGCTGGACAAACCATCTCTGCCTGAGAGAGCCGCAGGAGTTTGTCCTGGTGAAATGTACCACCGTCCCGCCACAGGTAAGTCAGTGAGTGCATAGTCACACTGTTTCCTTCATTTTGGATGTTGCATCTCTGTATTACTGTCACTGTTGTAAGAATTGTGAAGCATTAGTCTGTTAGGAGCTCTGGTGAAATATTAAAGGGTTTGGTGAACAGATCTCCACTCTATACCAAGATGACTGATAAACACACATACTGAGAAGCACACAGCTGTAACCCCAAAGGGCTGACTTGTTGAGTGTTTTAAAATCTTTCACTGTAAACACTGATGCTGAAAGCTTGCTCGAGCCAATGGATTCATCACTGATCCAAATGCAACCGAGTCCCTCATGGAGACAGATTCTGGTAAAAATAAAAATAAGCGACCACACTCAGAATAAAATACGATTTTGATGTGTAAAACATCGTTTAGTTTGGCAGGTAGGGTATTTTCCAAGGTAAACTGCCCCTCAAGGAAAGGCTGAACAGCATTTTCCTGGACATCACCAAGAAAATGGACAACCCTGATTTCACTCATTCCATCAGTTCATTTGTGAAGACTTACAAAAACATCAAAACAGACAGTGCCATGGTGTCAACTCTTTCCTGATTGGAAAAGTCTCTCCAAACAAAGGCCAGAGGCTGTAAAAGTCTGAGGGGCTACCTGCAAACCTCTGCACAAATTGGAGTGCAGCCAACAGCTTTATCGGAAAGGAAAACTTCTTTGGGTGGAAGAAGGGTCCTGAGTAGTGGGTGACCCCGAGAGATGTGGAGAAAGGAACATGCCTATGGAGGAACTGGAAGAAAGCCAAGTGCTCCTCATTCCATTGCACACTGTGTGGAGGAGAGCATGTGCCTTTGGGGGACCCACTAACAAGCCCCCACCCTCCCCAGAGGTTGGACACTCACACCCAGTGCACCTCATCCTCAAGACGCCTGCAGAGTGATGTGTTGTACATCAGGTTGATGGATGGTCCATATATGGTAAAGACAATCATATGAGCTTTAATATAATACACAAAGTCATCAAAAACATGGCATGTGCGAAAGGACTTGATGATTTGTAACTGAGGGCTAAAGGAGTTACAGCTTATTTAAATACTAATTTGAATATATGTTCTGTGTTGAACTTGGAGACAAGAGATGTACTTTATTTGTTAACCACACATGATAAACAGTAAATTTATGGTTGATTGAAAGTACTGTTGTTGCCTTAGAAACAATGGCATCAACACAACAGACTATTGTTTTGAGACAGACTTGAAAAATTGCGAAACCATCCTTTAACAAGCGTGCAGTCATTGAAGTTTATTACAATTACATTTGGAATATTCTATCTATGGAAATAAGGAACTGTGCTTCACACAACATTTTTGAAACCAAGCTTAAAATATGTTTAAAATCTACTCAGATATAAACTCAGTTGAGTTGTGATACATTTTCTCCAC